>NC_140592.1:326741025-326952372 GCF_964204655.1 Triturus cristatus | reverse complement strand
AGAGGAGAAGAGAAGAGAGAGAGGAGAAGAGAAGAGAGAGAGGAGAAGAGAAGAGAGAGAGAGGGGAGAAGAGAGGGGAGAAGGGGAGAAGAGAGAGAAAAGAGGGGAGAAGAGAGAGAGAGAGAGAGAGAGAGAGAGAGGGGAGAAGAGAGAGAGAGAGGGGAGAAGAGAGAGAGAGAGGGGAGAAGAGAGAGAGAGAGGAGAAGAGAGAGAGAGAGAGGGGAGAAGAGAGAGAGGGGAGAAGAGAAGAGAGAGAGGGGAGGAGAAGAGAGAGAGAGAGGAGAAGAGAGGGAGAGAGGAGAAGAGAGGGAGAGGGGAGAAGAGGAGAGAGAGGGGAGAAGAGAGAGAGAGAGAGAGGAGAAGAGAAGAGAGAGAGGGGAGAAGAGAAGAGAAGAGAGAGAGGGGAGAAGAGAAGAGAAGAGAAGAGAGAGAGAGAGAGAGAGAGAGAGAGAGAGAGGGGGGGGGAGAAGAGAGAGAGAGGGGAGAAGAGAGAGAGAGGGGAGAAGAGAGAGAGAGAGAGAGAGAGAGAGAGAGAGAGAGAGAGAGAGAGAGAGAGAGAGAGAGGGGGTGTAGGAAGGTGGATATCTGACTATGGTTACCCCCAACTTTTTGCCTAGTGTCTAGCTGGTTTTTCGACTTAGTTGGCCTGAGATCCTGCCATTCAGGGTCTCAGGCTGTCTGCTCTCTCTTTAAAATGGACTCCATGTACCCTAGGTACCCAGGGCATAGGTGTACCCTAGGCCTCCCAGGGGCTGCAGCATGTATTATGCCACCCCTGGTCTGGCCTTCCAATCAGACACAACTGGCTGATCACTCAGCTGGGGCAAGGTCGTGTAATCACCCCTTGCTTAGATATAGTATGCCTATATCTACCCTTATATATAGACACATGTGTACCTATCAGTCACTCCTATGGCAGGCCTTAACAATCCTGGAGGCAGAGTGCTTGGTAACATGTGAGATGGTGCTCTAGCATGAGCTGAGCCTGTCTGCAGCTTTCGGAACCATGTCCTTATAGCTGTTCTATGATATAGCCTACCATATACTCTTAAAGTGCCTTATAATCTTAAACGGTTATGGTAACTATGGTTTGGCTTTATCGAAACATGTCGTGTAAGGTGTCTAACACTTTGGAATAATACCCCCATACCATTTCTGGTGATGAGGATATTATTCCTCCCTTCTAGAGGGAGAGACATGTTAAAATCCTACTTTGCTGTTTAACTCTAACCAAAGCCTCAGCATCACAAAATGGATGCTGCTGCCACAGACACGAGTATGACCCCCTGCTGCTGGGAGTGATCCTGGCAAGGGAGGCTTGGACAATAGGTTTCCTGCTTGGGGAGGTGCTAGCACCTCCCCAGACAGACTTTAGTGTATTGGGGCAGGGAGGGCTGAAAGGAATGAGACATGCCTGGGGCACACAAGGTGTCCCATGCATAGTCCAGTTCAAACCGGTGCTGGGGCACTCCAGCCCCAGTCCTGGCGCGAAACTGGACAAAGGGAAGGGGGTGTAACCACCCCCCTCCCAGGTCCCACCCATAAGGCGTGACCTAACAGGTATCCCAGCCCCCCAGATTAGTATAAGAGTGGGAGTTGGGCCTCAAGACTTTAGATTATCCTGAACCTGCAAACTTGAACAGAAACTCTGGACCTTCGACATTCGACGAAAGAAGAAGACTGAAGAATCTCCCTTGTGGCCAAGGAGTGGCTACCCTGTGCAAACAGGCACCATCAAGAGACTACCCTTTGCTTTGCCCACGTTCTACGAGGAACCGACTGCAGAGCCCGACCAGAGCCTTGACTTCCAGACTTCTCCGACCCTGATCCACATCTACAGCAGAGCTGAGATCCGTGGAGGCGACGAGCGACGTGGGACCGGCTACCTGGGAAAAGTGGCTAGTAACTTAAAGCGCAGCTTCTGAGATACCCTCGAAGTTGTGCACCGGGGATTGAGAAGCCCCAACCCCAAGCACCATCTGCACCGAAGATCAGCCCCCCACACTCCACGAGTTCTGCGTGGGGCCCTTCAGCATTTTCCTGCTTGCCGCGTCTGTCCGGTTGCTTGCCCGCTGGCTAGTGGCCTTTGTGACGACGCACCCTGAAATCTTCTGCGCTGGTTTGGCTCCTCCAGACTGGCTCCCGCTTCTCTGCAAAGAAGAAGCACCCCAGACCTTCCTGGTCTGCACCAGAAGCAAGTCCTCCGTTCTTCGTGGGTTCCGCTTGCCAAGGCTTGGTGAGTCCTAGTCCAACTTCGACGCCGCCGACAGCAAGAGCCTTCGTGGGACAGCTCGCCTCCTGGTCCTGGTCGCCCTCGACTCTTCCTGGTCCTCCTGGCTGCAGCGACAAGCTTCACCTTCACCTGCAATCTTCACGACATCGCCTGGTTCCTTCCTGGTTCCTCGTGGTCACTGGCTAGTGACCTTGACTCTGTCCCTTCTGCTTGCAGGTCTCCTCTCTTCTTGATCCCAGCCTTGGGATCCACCGGACACTCTTCACTGACTGCCTGTCAGCATCTTTCTTCAGGCATCCATAGGAGTCGGCGACGAAACTTCACCCCTATGCACCCGCAGCCTGTGGGCTAGGTAACTTGGGTACTCCGGTGCTCATCAGGATAGTGACTATCCTAGTGTCTAGTTTTCCAGTCTCGACTTCCTAGCTACTCCGGAAGTGTCCTAAAGCTATCGTTTTCTAAACTGTACTATTGCTATTGACTTTTACGCATTACGCGTGAGTGTTTCCACTCTGCACACGAATCCCGTGGGCCTCCCACTTC
The DNA here is from genome assembly GCF_964204655.1 of Triturus cristatus. Taxonomy (NCBI): domain Eukaryota; kingdom Metazoa; phylum Chordata; class Amphibia; order Caudata; family Salamandridae; genus Triturus; species Triturus cristatus. Next base: position 326,949,596 of record NC_140592.1, on the reverse strand, counting down.
CTAACTAAAGCTAGTGTAGTGTAGCCCCAGCGATTCCCTAGGCCTAGGCCTATCCTATTTCCGTGACAGTGGTCCTTATACCACTTACTTAGTATATGGTTTGCGTGGCCCCCAGGGCCTAACTGTATTACTTACCTGTGTGACTTAATGTATGCTTAAATAAGACTGTGTTGTACTTACCTCTAATCTCATAAAGAGTGCTGAGGGTTTGACTAGAATAAATACACTTTATTTTATATATATATCTGTTGTGGTGTCCTTTCATTTGGTATTCAAGGGATTATATATGGTATCACAGCTGGCTTCACATGCCATTCAGAGTTTAGCCTAAGACTGCTCTTGTCCATGCTACCACTAGGATAGCTGGTCTATAAGGTTGACTTTACAACCAATCACCATAAGGGTATTTGGACTGATATAAGGTGTACACTAGAACTAGTGACATTATACATCAGGCCAACTTCTCACATTGGTGAGCAGCGGTTGGGATCTGAGCTTGCTGTTGTAATACCATTGTAATCTTGAGATACTAAATTGAAAGATCACACAGATATTGTCTAGGTACATATAACATAGATTATAATACTTAAGTCCTACTGGACTTAGTAGTTGTAGGTTGAAGGGAGTAACACACCCTGACTACAACTACTAGAGAGGTTTAGTAGAAACAACTAGTGTAGGTAGGTGCACACACCACACCCTCACTAGATCATGTCTCTGAGAGGAGATCAAGTAGATGCTCTCTCAGGAGGGTCAGGTCTGCAGAAGACCCCCTCTAGATAGGATACCTTAACATTCCAGGAGATGAGACAATTGTGTACCTCCAGAGGAATAAAACAGGGTGCAAACCCTACCCTCCTTCAGTTAAGACAACTCCTAGAGGAGTATGATACTCTTAGGGCCTCTCAGGCAGGTACCCTAGGTACAGAGGAGGGTCTACCCACCACAGAGGAGTCAGATCGGGCTTCAGATGGAGAGGTAGACAGCCAGGGCCAAGTAGGAAGACTTAGCCAGGCTAACCTAAGTTTGCATGGGAGTTTGCATGGGGTCCCCCCATACAGACCCCCAAGTAGGCTTAACCAGAGAAGCAGGAGAGACAGATCCCCTTCAAGGGAATCCATCCACTCCCATGTCTCTAGCATCCCTAGTGTTTCCTCTCACAGGGGAATGACTTCCCCTGAGAGAAAGGAACATGAAGCCAGAATGAGGGAAGCTAATCTGAGGATTCAGAGGGAAGAACTTGCCCTTGCCAAGGAGAAGCTTGCTCTGGCTAGAGAGCAAAAATTGTGTGGGTCAGAACCCACTGGTGGCAGCAACATTCCTAGAGATAGGGATAGGTCTTATGACCATAGAAACCTAAGCAAGATAGTCCCCCCATATCAGAATGGGGATGACATCCATAAGTGGATGACTGCTTTGGAGAGGGCCTGCAAAGTACAGCAGGTACCCCAGAGTCAGTGGGCAGCTATCTTGTGGCTCTCCTTTTCTGACAAAGGTAGAGACAAGCTCCTCACAGTCAGTGATGAGGATGCAAACAATTACAAAGTCCTGAAGAGTGCTCTGATAGATGGGTTTGGCTTAACCACTGAGCAATATAGGTTGTTGTTCAGAGACACCCAGAAGACACAGACACAGGACTGGTCTGATTTTGTGGATTGTGCCACTAAGGCTTTGGAAGGTTGGTTAACTGGCAGCAAAGTGCAGGACTATACAGGATTGTACAACTTGATTATGAGGGAGCAGATCCTTAGTAATTGTCAGAACCAGCTTCTCCATCAACACCTGGTAGACTCAGATTTGACCTCTCCCCAAGAATTGGGAAAGAGGGCAGATAAATGGGTCAGGACCAGGATTAGGCCTAAAAATCAGGGTGGTGACCAAAAGAAAGATACCACCAAGCCTCAAGAGAAGGGTGGGGATAAAACAAAAAGAGAAATCTTCCTCAGGGCCCCAAAACTCCACACAGGGTGGTGGGTCCCAAGCTCCCTCCTCTACCACAGTTAAAAAGCCTTACTGCCATGAGTGTAAAACTCCTGGGCATTGGAAAACTGACAGCAGTTGCCCAAGGGCTAAAAACAAAACTGTTCCTCAAACTACTCCTGTCACACCACCTATTACTGTCAGCAGTAATCCCCCAGGTGGTGGGAGTGCCCCCAAAAATTTGGTTGGGTTTTCTTGGGGAACACAGGGGGACTCTGGCTTAGCCAATTCCCCTACAGCAGCTACTCTTGTCTGTGATGGTGGCATGGGGTTTGCCAACTTCACTGCCTGTCCCAACACTTTGGGTAGGTACAGACAGGAACCCTACATCAATGGTAGAAAAGCTGAGGCCTACAGAGACACTGGAGCTAGCATCACTATGGTGGCCCATAGGCTAGTTCCCTCTGAGCAGCTTTTGCCTGGTTTCTTATACCAGGTAACTAACATTGATGGCAAACAGAACAGTCATCCCATGGCAGAGGTATGTCTCAGCTGGGGAGGTGTCACTGGTCCTAAAAGGGTGGCAGTGTCTCCAACCTTGCCTGTGGACTGCTTACTGGGGAATGACTTAGAACTCTCAGCTTGGGCTGGAGTTGAACAAGACACCCATTCTAAAATGGTAGGCCTTTCACAAAAGGGTAGTGGGGTTGTGCCAGCCACAACCCCTGTCCAAGTAGATTTCCTCCCTGAAAAGGTTGGAAGGGCAGTGGTAGCCACAGCCCAGGCAAAGACAGACTTCCCTGTAGAGATTGGCAGAGCTGTGACAGTCACAGCTCAAACACAAACTGAGTGCCTCCCTGAAAAGGTTGGCAGGGCTGAAATGGTCTCAGTCCATACTCAGACTGACATAGGTGTAGTGAAGCCTGAAACTATGGATCACTCCACACAAACAGAGAGTAGTGGGGAGGAAGAAAAGTCTCCCTCTCCCCAGACATTAGGAAAAGGTCAGCCTCCTCAGGGATCTGACCTCACCCCTTGTGAAGGAACTGCCCCAGAGGTAGCCAGGCCTGGCCTGGCAGAGCCTCTGATGTCAGTGGCCCCTTCCAAGGTGGGACCCAGTCTGGTGCAGGTAGCCTGCCTCTCTCTACCCTGCCTCAGTCAGCCCAGGGCTGCAGAGGTCAGGGAGGCCAGTGGACCCCAAGAGGGCCCCTGTCCACAAGAACCCCCCCATCAAAAGAATGAGGATTGCCTGGCTAGTAGCCCTAGCCAGGTGATGGTTAAAAACATTCCTGAGGGATCGCCTTTACAGGTAGTTAGGGACCTCCCCCAGAGGGATTCTGTTGGGCACAGGCAAACCTGGGACCTTAGGGCCCCAAACCTGGCCTGTCCCTCCAGTAAGCCCACAAAAGGGACCCAGCCTCCAGCTTTAGGTAGCCAGAGGCTGACCCTGAGAGCACAGTGCAACTCAGTGAAAGAAAGAAAGGCATCCATGGTGGAGGGTGATTGGAGGAAGCTGAGGCCTCACTTTGAGGACACTCACTTCAGTACTCCATCTCAACACCAGCCTTTTACTTTGCAAAGACACACCAAAGGTAGTGATTCCCCATGGTGGAGACCCTATGATACCTTTAGGGTGAGGGATTGCTTAGTGGACCATGAGACAGGGGGTAACCATGCCAGTGCTGGTTCTTCCTTATATGGCCACTTAGGCAATAGAGGCTTACCTTGTCAAGGCCAGCCTTATCTCCTTTCGTTTGGGGGGGGGGGGGGTTGTGTAGGAAGGTGGATATCTGACTATGGTTACCCCCAACTTTTTGCCTAGTGTCTAGCTGGTTTTTCGACTTAGTTGGCCTGAGATCCTGCCATTCAGGGTCTCAGGCTGTCTGCTCTCTCTTTAAAATGGACTCCATGTACCCTAGGTACATAACCAATTGGTAAGGATCACCTTATTGGACCCTGTACAGTGTACCCTAGGTACCCAGGGCATAGGTGTACCCTAGGCCTCCCAGGGGCTGCAGCATGTATTATGCCACCCCTGGTCTGGCCTTCCAATCAGACACAACTGGCTGATCACTCAGCTGGGGCAAGGTCGTGTAATCACCCCTTGCTTAGATATAGTATGCCTATATCTACCCTTATATATAGACACATGTGTACCTATCAGTCACTCCTATGGCAGGCCTTAACAATCCTGGAGGCAGAGTGCTTGGTAACATGTGAGATGGTGCTCTAGCATGAGCTGAGCCTGTCTGCAGCTTTCGGAACCATGTCCTTATAGCTGTTCTATGATATAGCCTACCATATACTCTTAAAGTGCCTTATAATCTTAAACGGTTATGGTAACTATGGTTTGGCTTTATCGAAACATGTCGTGTAAGGTGTCTAACACTTTGGAATAATACCCCCATACCATTTCTGGTGATGAGGATATTATTCCTCCCTTCTAGAGGGAGAGACATGTTAAAATCCTACTTTGCTGTTTAACTCTAACCAAAGCCTCAGCATCACAAAATGGATGCTGCTGCCACAGACACGAGTCTGACCCCCTGCTGCTGGGAGTGATCCTGGCAAGGGAGGCTTGGACAATAGGTTTCCTGCTTGGGGAGGTGCTAGCACCTCCCCAGACAGACTTTAGTGTATTGGGGCAGGGAGGGCTGAAAGGAATGAGACATGCCTGGGGCACACAAGGTGTCCCATGCATAGTCCAGTTCAAACCGGTGCTGGGGCACTCCAGCCCCAGTCCTGGCGCGAAACTGGACAAAGGGAAGGGGGTGTAACCACCCCCCTCCCAGGTCCCACCCATAAGGCGTGACCTAACAGGTATCCCAGCCCCCCAGATTAGTATAAGAGTGGGAGTTGGGCCTCAAGACTTTAGATTATCCTGAACCTGCAAACTTGAACAGAAACTCTGGACCTTCGACATTCGACAAAAGAAGAAGACTGAAGAATCTCCCTTGTGGCCAAGGAGTGGCTACCCTGTGCAAACAGGCACCATCAAGAGACTACCCTTTGCTTTGCCCACGTTCTACGAGGAACCGACTGCAGAGCCCGACAAGAGCCTTGACTTCCAGACTTCTACGACCCTGATCCACATCTACAGCAGAGCTGAGATCCGTGGAGGCGACGTGGGACCGGCTACCTGGGAAAAGTGGCTAGTAACTTAAAGCGCAGCTTCTGAGGTACCCTCGAAGTTGTGCACCGGGGATTGAGAAGCCCCAACCCCAAGCACCATCTGCACCGAAGATCAGCCCCCCACACTCCACGAGTTCTGCGTGGGGCCCTTCAGCATTTTCCTGCTTGCCGCGTCTGTCCGGTTGCTTGCCCGCTGGCTAGTGGCCTTTGTGACGACGCACCCTGAAATCTTCTGCGCTGGTTTGGCTCCTCCAGACTGGCTCCGCTTCTCTGCAAAGAAGAAGCACCCCAGACCTTCCTGGTCTGCACCAGAAGCAAGTCCTCCGTTCTTCGTGGGTTCCGCTTGCCAAGGTTTGGTGAGTCCTAGTCCAACTTCGACGCCGCCGACAGCAAGAGCCTTCGTGGGACAGCTCGCCTCCTGGTCCTGGTCGCCCTCGACGCTTCCTGGTCCTCCTGGCTGCAGCGACAAGCTTCACCTTCACCTGCAATCTTCACGACATCGCCTGGTTCCTTCCTGGTTCCACGTGGTCACTGGCTAGTGACCTTGACTCTGTCCCTTCTGCTTGCAGGTCTCCTCTCTTCTTGATCCCAGCCTTGGGATCCACCGGACACTCTTCACTGACTGCCTGTCAGCATCTTTCTTCAGGCATCCATAGGAGTCGGCGACGAAACTTCACCCCTATGCACCCGCAGCCTGTGGGCTAGGTAACTTGGGTACTCCGGTGCTCATCAGGATAGTGACTATCCTAGTGTCTAGTTTTCCAGTCTCGACTTCCTAGCTACTCCGGAAGTGTCCTAAATCTATCGTTTTCTAAACTGTACTATTGCTATTGACTTTTACGCATTACGCGTGAGTGTTTCCACTCTGCACACGAATCCCGTGGGCCTCCCACTTCCTAACTAAAGCTAGTGTAGTGTAGCCCCAGCGATTCCCTAGGCCTAGGCCTATCCTATTTCCGTGACAGTGGTCCTTATACCACTTACTTAGTATATGGTTTGCGTGGCCCCCAGGGCCTAACTGTATTACTTACCTGTGTGACTTAATGTATGCTTAAATAAGACTGTGTTGTACTTACCTCTAATCTCAAAGAGTGCTGAGGGTTTGACTAGAATAAATACACTTTATTTTATATATATATCTGTTGTGGTGTCCTTTCATTTGGTATTCAAGGGATTATATATGGTATCACAGCTGGCTTCACATGCCATTCAGAGTTTAGCCTAAGACTGCTCTTGTCCATGCTACCACTAGGATAGCTGGTCTATAAGGTTGACTTTACAACCAATCACCATAAGGGTATTTGGACTGATATAAGGTGTACACTAGAACTAGTGACATCATACATCAGGCCAACTTCTCACAGGGGAGAAGAGAGAGAGAGAGAGAGAGAGGGGAGAAGAGAGAGAGAGAGGGGAGAAGAGAGAGAGAGAGAGAGAGGGGAGAAGAGAGAGAGAGAGAGAGAGGGGAGAAGAGAGAGAGAGAGAGAGAGAGAGAGAGAAGAGAGAGAGAGAGAGAGGGGGAGAAGAGAGAGAGAGAGAGAGGGGGAGAAGAGAAGAAGAGAAGAGAGAGAGAGAAGAGAGAGAGGGGGAGAAGAGAAGAGGAGAGAGAGAGAGAGAGAGAGAGAGAGAGAGAGAGAGAGAGAGAGAGAGAGAGAGAGAGAGAGAGAGAGAGAGAGAGAGAGAGAGAGAGAGAGAGAGAGAGAGAGAGAGAGAGAGAGAGAGAGAGAGAGAGAGAGAGAGAGAGAGAGAGAGAGAGAGAGAGAGAGAGAGAGAGAGAGAAGAGAGAGAGAGAGAGAGAGAGAGAGGGGGGAGGAGAAGAGAGAGAGGGGAGGAGAAGAGAGAGAGAGAGGAGAAGAGAGGGAGAGGGGAGGAGAGAGAGAGAGAGAGAGGAGAAGAGAAGAAAAGAGAGAGAGGGGGGGGGAGAAGAGAGAGAGAGAGGAGAAGAGAGAGAGAGAGGGAGAGAGAGCGAGAGAGAGAGAGGAGAAGAGAAGAAAAGAGAGAGAGGGGGGGAGAAGAGAGAGAGAGAGGAGAAGAGAGAGAGAGAGGGGGAGAGAGAGCGAGAGAGAGAGAGGAGAAGAGAAGAAAAGAGAGAGAGAGGGGGAGAAGAGAGAGGAGGAGAGAAGAGAGAGAGAGAGGGGAGGCGAGAGAGAGGGGAGGAGAGAGAGAGAGAGAGAGAGGGGGGAGAAGAGGAGAGAGAGAGAGAGAGAGAGAGAGAGAGGGGGGGGAGAAGAGAAGAGAGAGAGAGAGAGAGAGGGGAGAAGAGAAGAGAGAGAGAGAGAGAGAGGGGAGAGAGAGAGAGAGAGAGAGAGAGAGAGGGAGAGAAGAGAGAGAGAGAGAAGAGAGAGAGAGGGGAGAAGAGAGAGAGAGGGGAGAAGAGAGAGAGAGGGGAGAAGAGGAGAGAGAGGAGAAGAGAGGGAGAGGAGAGGAGAGGAGAGGAGAGGAGAGGAGAGGAGAGGAGAGGAGAGGAGAGGAGAGGAGAGGAGAGGAGAGGAGAGGAGAGGAGAGGAGAGAGACCACTCTCCGCTTAATGGCACCCGATGAGTACACCGACCCCAGTTCGAAATGAACTTGAAGAGATGCAACCAGCCTAACATACTAACCTATAGAAGGAAGTCGAAGGAGCCGGTGAAGGGAAGGTCGAAGACCTCGGCGACTAGCGCCTCGACTTACCAAGTGGCGAACGACGTCCCCGGACCCTGGAGGGTGAACGACGGCGGAACCGGACAGTAGAGGAACCTGCCGTTGATGAAGAGGCCGGGGGGCGAGACGATTCCGACCGGGACAGCCGTGCCGAGAGAAGCTTCATACGGCGCTCCCACAGAGTCTTCGGCTTCAGGTGTTGGCTGGCTTCACAGTCCGTGGAGTCATGGTGCTCGCCCAGACACCACATACAAATAAGATGCGGGTCCATCGCGGACATCTGTCGCGAACAGGAATTACAAGTTTTAAAGCCCGAATGCATTGCACACTGTTCGTGACGTGAAGTGTCGACAAGGAGGCCTGAAAACAGGCCAGAGGAACCGCTCACTCTGGACCCACGTTGCACGCGGAAGAGAAGTTAACTGAAGTCAGCGTGCCAGGAGGGACTTATATGACCTCACTGACGTCACGTACGTGGACGACGTCAGGGCGGGGTCGTGTGGCGCCGTCCCCCCGGCGCGCAGAGGTGCTACTGTAAAACATTTCCTGACAACTGGGGATATTCTAAGTTAAGGAATCTGCAGCTAGATGTCTCTATCAGAAATAGAAAGCACAAAAATTACAAACTATACTTAAAAATATAAATTATACAAATTACACAAAATTAATATATGAACTAAAACACGCTAAGAATAAAAAAATATAACAAAAAAATATTTTTTTCAACTCTATTATTGAAAATGATATTAACAGCCATATTTGTTATTGATATTACTTACCTGAAAAAAACAATATTCTTGACAACGATATTTCTGTATCACAATATTTTTGTATCACAATATTTTTTCCAGATATTTGTCTCTCGATATTTTGTCCCAATACCATCATTTTGATAGGCGACCTGTCCCTTGCATACTGTACAACAATATTTTTATCAAAGTAAGCGGGAGCACCAGAAGCACATCTGGTGGTGCCGATAGAAAGGAACTGACGTCAGCGAGCAGGAGTGGCGCCTATCTTGTCACCAAATGTCATTTCCAGAGCAGAAAGGCATCAGTGCGGAGCAGCACTGATCCCCCTACCAGTGCGCAGAGGTACTGCTGAAAAGTTTGCGAATCCAGGCTGACACCTAGGGAAAATTCAAAAGGTGGGGGATATTCAGCTATAAGTCTCTATCAGAATTTAGGGGTTTAGAGAGTAAAAAGGATGCAAAATAATTTATGGATTAAGGATTGGGTAGAGGTAAATGATGGTAAGGGTAATTTGGGGGATTATGGGTGAGTAGAGGTAAAGGGAGGTAGAATTTTTAAGGTTTAGGGGCGTTAGAAGATAGAGGCACAGGGTTTTAGGTATTTTAAGGGTTCAGGGGAGTGAAGCGTTAAAAAAAGAAAGTAGGAAACTCTGGGTAGTTCCCAAGTTTTAGGTGGAGAGAAGCTGCTTTATATGGAACACTCTACAAAACCAAAAACAAAAACATTCTACAACTGCCCACCTCAAATGTCTGTTTTTCTAGTAGAGTTTTCAAACATTGAATTAGCATGGTGCCATCCCCCGCTGAGCTAGAAAAGTGACAAAGTCCTTTACCATTTTTGCAGGAAAGTCTTTAAGCACAGGATCAGACTAAGCCTGAAGGGGTGTTGCTTTGACTTGTACTAGGTGCTCCCTTGTGTATGGACAAAGCAATGCCTCTGACAAGCTACAATAAATTGAAACACAAGGGTCAGGGACTGCTTTTATCCATTCATTCAAGGTTGGCTTGGAAGGCATTTCACCAATCCAAAGCAGTAATACTGTGCCTCAAGCGGTAAGAAGCTTTTGTCATTTTTCAGCTCGGCATGGATGGCACTAGCTAACCCTACGCTATCATATTACAATAGGTTTGCAGCCAACACATAGCCGCGCACAACCTCCAGCCATTCGGGCACTGACACCAATCTCTATTTTGCACTTCCTATAGTAACTCAGATTCGTGTTTTACTATGCAGTGGCAATCGTTTAATTATACAAGAGAGGAAAATACTACCATGAAAATGCGCAGTAAAGACCCAAGATGTGTGGTAAAGGCATACATGCTACTGTCATACAACCGTCTGAATGCCCTCCAGCAAATCACAAATGAAACCCATGATATAGAATGAGTAGCCCTGACTCCCTACTATTTATTAAAGCTTTATCAAGAGGTTTCAACATCCAAAAAGTCTAGTGAAATCCCAAAGAGTACAAAAATGTTAAGCGCTTTCCTTTTTAAAAGTTAAACACCATGCTGTACTAAGACCCAGGGATCTGTTGAAGGTGCTAGGCAACTGTAATGGAAGAGGAATGGCTACCCTGCCCCATCAAAGATAGCAGATTTGGGAGTGTGAGGCCAGCTGATCTGCTGGCTACACACCATGTGACGCTTACTGACTCCTGTAAGGGAAACATTAATACCTTTATATTCGCACCTGGGGTATCTTTCTCAGTCTGGCTGCCTCCATCTTTGTATGTTCAATGGTCTAGCAGGGAAGCCTACAGGAACACAGCGCTACCAGTCAATGTGGGGTAGGATGAGTCGGTCAAGTTCAAGCTAGGGCGGTCGACCTCGAATCGGGAGAACTGGGTTTGAGTCTCTGCAATGATGCTGAACATCCTTTGATTCTGGGCAAATCACTTAATCTCCCCGTAACTAACAAAAATGAATGTGTCCTCATGTAATGCAACTGGTGCTATGTAAAGCGCTCTGAAAAAACGGAACCTCCTGAGGCTTGAGCCGGGAGTAGAGCGATTTTGCATATTTTAAATAGAAAGTGACAGAATTTCTTTGGTCTTTTAAAAACTTGCACTCACCTGCACCGAGCACTTCGCGCTTTCACGAGCCCTCTGACAGCTGAGATACAAGCTTCCATTGGCGAGGGTTTGTTTTGGTTTCCCTGCCGCCATTGCCCAGGACATAGGCCACGCCCACCCGGTCAGGCCACGCCCACCCCTACCTTCCCGCGCTATATAGAGAGCGCTGACTACAAGCGCTGCATCTTAAAAAACGGAAGCTCCTGAGGCTTGAGCCGGGAGTAGAGCGATTTTGCATATTTTAAATAGAAAGTGACAGAATTTCTTTGGTCTTTTAAAAACTTGCACTCACCTGCACCGAGCACTTCGCGCTTTCACGAGCCCTCTGACAGCTGAGATACAAGCTTCCATTGGCGAGGGTTTGTTTTGGTTTCCCTGCCGCCATTGCCCAGGACATAGGCCACGCCCACCCGGTCAGGCCACGCCCACCCCTACCTTCCCGCGCTATATAGAGAGCGCTGACTACAAGCGCTGCATCTTAAAAAACGGAACCTCCTGAGGCTTGAGCCGGGAGTAGAGCGATTTTGCATATTTTAAATAGAAAGTGACAGAATTTCTTTGGTCTTTTAAAAACTTGCACTCACCTGCACCGAGCACTTCGCGCTTTCACGAGCCCTCTGACAGCTGAGATACAAGCTTCCATTGGCGAGGGTTTGTTTTGGTTTCCCTGCCGCCATTGCCCAGGACATAGGCCACGCCCACCCGGTCAGGCCACGCCCACATCTCATCCCCCCTGCCAGCTATAAATCATGTGCCTATACAGGAAGCGCAGCGGACGAGCGCAGCGGGCGCGACGAATGCGCGCCGAAGGCGCGCATAAGGCAAGCTCGTCTGCGCTCGTCCGCGAGCGTCCGGGACCAGGGGCCAAGGACCCTGCGAGCCACTACACTTATACTTCTGCTGAACTACAGGTATGGCGCCCAACCGCCACGACGTGTCCACCTGTCCCTTATCACGCAGCTAAACGCATTTCTCACTTAGGTATAGGCAACTCTGCCTCCCTCACGAACGCCCCTGCTCCTGAGTACTCTATGCGCACGACCACACCCTGCTCCACCTACACGTTCAGGTGTATCTATCTTAACACCCGCTCCATGATTAAGCACCAATCTGATATATTTCTGCTACTCATGGACAAACAACCTGACATGCTGCTACTGACGGAGACCTGGCTCACTCCGGACTCGCTACCGGATATTTTAGCTGCCCTACCTGCAGACTACTATATTCTATCAGCACTCCGCCCAGGCGGAAAAACTGGGGGAGGAGCAGCAATAATCGTCAATAAAAAGTTCCAACTCAGACAGCTCCCCTCTCTGCCTTTACCTAATACTGAAAATATAGTCGCCAAAATAGACACCCCCAATGGCTCACTTATATTGGTCCTATTATATCGCCCTCCCCAAATCATGGCTACATTCCCTTCTGTTCTAGCTCAGCTACTGGCACCATTGGTTACTAACCATCCTAAACTACTCCTGGTTGGAGATCTAAATTTCTGGTTCGACAATCTATCGTTGGACCCCCAAGCTGCAGAGATGAGCGAACTCTTCTGTGATCTTAACCTGACACAACACATCCACACCGAGACCCACCAGAAGGGCCACAGCCTCGACCAAATCTGGTCTCTGAACCTGCCCCTATCTGTATTAGACATAAAACCCTGTTGCTGGTCCGATCACCACAGCATAAGTTTCTCTTTCCAGCTAGATAAGACAACCCACTTTAAACTACAATCCAGTAAAACCATCAGGAAATGGTCCTCCATGCATATGCCAGCCTTTTTAAACTTCTTGGGTAACTCCCCCCCCCTCGACAGCAACAATGTGGATGAGGCCGATAGCCGGCTCAATGAATGGCTCACTGAAGCGATTAACATCTATGCTCCCCTCACGCATCTCAGCTGCTCAAGGAGCCCGGATGCACATAAATGGTTTACACCCGAACTAAAAACACTGAAATTAGAAGTGAGGCAAAAGGAAAGAACCTGGCGCTCCCAGTACTGTCCACTGGCCAAAGCCGCATACTGCTCAGCCAGGAAGACATACCAAAAAACTCTACAGAACCATAAAACAACCTACTATTCATCTAAAGTCCTCAACTCTACCAATAAGTCAAAAGAAATTTTCAGGATTGTGAACGACCTTTGCAACGACGATAGAACTTCCCCCCCGGTAGTTCCCTCACAAGCGTTATGCAACTCCCTGAACGACTTTTTCCGTGATAAGATCTTAACGATTAAGCAGAACATCTCCACACTCCCATCATCCGCCCCAGTGGATGACATCTATCTCAATCCCTCAACCTTACATTCCTATCCCCTTATTGATTTGAAAACTTTCTTGACATTATTGTCTAGAGTCAAATCAGGATCCCCTATGGATGTCTGTCCCCCCCATATCATGAAAGAAATTGGTCGAGCTATGCCCAACAGCATGATATCCCTACTCAACGACTCTCTCACGTCAGGGACAGTACCTAGCAGCTTCAAACAGGCCTTACTGATTCCCCTCACCAAGAAGCCTGGCATCGACCCGCTCGACCTTACGAACTATCGGCCCATATCTTTGCTACCTTTTCTATCGAAAATGCTGGAGGCGCACGTCACCAACTGCCTCTCTAACTTCGTGGAGGAAACAGAATATCTCCAACCCAACCAAGCAGGCTTCCGACCTGGTCACTCCACTGAGGCAGTAATATTGGCAGTCCAGAACACCTTGAGGTCCAACGCTGATAACAACCTTCATCAAGCCTTAGTACTTCTCGACTTGTCCGCGGCATTCGACACGGTTGACTATTCCATTCTGGTCAACCGTGTCGAACAGGCGGGTCTCAGAGACTCTGCCCTAGCCTGGTTAAAATCGTTCATCTCCGAACGCACCCAATCGGTTCGCTTAGGCTCCTTTTCTGCCGCCAAGGCCAAGTCTTTCTGTGGGGTGCCCCAGGGCTCCTCACTATCCCCCTTGTTGTTCAACCTGTACATGCGGCCCCTCCTCTTTGCCCTGAGTAAGCACAAAGTCACTGTATATAACTATGCAGATGACTTACAGCTTATCTTTGTTCTCAATTCCCCTAACGCGGTGGAGGACTTCCAAGCCACCATGACCCTAATCCAGAGCTGGATGTCCTCAAATCACCTCAAGTTAAACCCAGGGAAAACTGAGTTGATTCTGCCCGGCAAGAGCGAAATCAGTTGGAGCCCTAACTTCTGGCCGTCGGACATGGGTCTTCCCCCTAAGAAATCTTCCACTGTAAAAAGCCTGGGGATAACCATCAACGGGGACCTCTCGCTAAAATCCCAAATTGGTACCGTGGTCTCCTCTGGATTTTTCCAACTAAGGAAAATCAGGAAAATCGCCCATTTCCTCACTCCCTCCGCCTTAATCCAGGTAGTCATGGCCTTAGTCCTCTCCCACATTGACTTTTCTAATAGCCTATACCTAGGCCTACCTGCAGGACAACTTAAAAGACTACAGTACCTGCAGAATCAGGCCGCTAGGCTGATCTGCAAAGTACCCAAATGGGAATCTATCAAACCAGGCCTGGAGAGTTTGCACTGGCTACCTGTGGCTCAAAGAGCCGAATTCAAAGCCGGGTGCATTATCTTTAAGGCTCTGCAAGGCAAGGGACCCCTATTTATCAGACAGCTGATCGGTAGATATGTCCCCTCACGGAACCTAAGATCCGCCCACAAAGACCTTTTAGAAGTTCCTCGTTTCAAGAAAAAACGACAAGGCGGCAGCAGCTTCCACTTCCTGGCAGCCACCCTATGGAACTCTTTACCACTAGCCCTCAGACAGAGTAAAGACCTCCTTGCCTTTAGAAAGGCTTTTAAAACTCACCTCTTCACAAAAGCTTATCCGAAATAACTCTTCCGGCAGACTCACCTCTTGTTATGTTTTTTATCTTACCAGCGCCAAGAAGCCCTTGGGCGTACGCGCGCTTTATAAATTTTTTAATAACATAACATAACATAACAAATTTGGGTCAAGTTCGTGCAATATAAAACTCTGTAAAAAAAAAAAAAGAAAAAAAAAAAAAGAAACTGTTACTCCACAGAAACAAGCAAGATCAGTCTCAACTCTATGTACAGCCATATGCACTTGCTTCCCAGAAAGAGTGAACAAGATACACATGCAACTCATAGGATTCCAGAACTCTGACCTTGAATGTAATGTAGTGACATAACTGTAATAAAGCACACTCAAATGGAAAACTGCAATCACTGGCATCTGTAAAACATTAACAATTTTTGCAGACGAACTTATGGATCAAAAATATACATTAAGTAGGCTCGGAAGTGCCCCAGTGGTATAATGTGCTTTTCAAAGAAGGAATCTCTTCCTGGCTTTGAAAGATGTCCCTCCCAGCAGAGCCTTTGAGCTACTGGCAGTGTAGGGATTACGTTCTAGACACATGGATTCTGTGTCCCCAAGGCACTTTGTCTTTAACGCACAGTATAAATGCAAGAAAATGCCCAACTGCTCATCTCTCACATTGCTGGATGACAGATCTCTTCCTCTACAGGTCTAAGCCAGATATCGGTGGTCACAGATCAGCATGCTGCTAACAGGGCGACAAACAATTCCCAGTTCAGGATCCCACTGACCCACTCTCCTCTCCAGTTCTGCAAACTTGGCAGCCTTGTAGTTAAAATTGTGCAATGAACTGAACCTCTAGATCACTTTTTGGAGAACACCTTCCACACGCTCTTCTCACAAGGGCACCCAGCCTTAAACAATACTCCCTTCATTAGTGATGCCTTTGGAATTATGGATAAAGTCTTGCATCAGCCACGCTGTACTGGTGCTAAACCCCTTCAGGGTCTGCTGGACACACTCCACAGGAGTGCATTGTAAACGACAACAGGCATTTGGCACATTGAAAACACCTAGGGCTGACAAGAATGGTGCATGGATTAATATGACAGATGTAGGAGCTTTTGTTTCAGATGCACAAACCTTTCAAATACCAGACGACTGATGGCCTCGTTGGTTTCAGTTGGCGTGCTCAGAGTTTTCTGTAGAAACTCCACCTTCTTTTTCAAGCTCTTTGGACAGAAAGACAACTCATTTGAATTAGAAGCACAATTCAAAGTTAACAGCTCTCCAAACTACTACACAAGTAGACTAGGATGTTTTATCAATATCTAGGAGGAATATTATTTGTTACAGTACTTATTAATGCCTCTATAAATTATTGTCCCAATCAGAGGAATGTCAGGAGAGATCACTAAACTCCAAAAGGTGCAGAATGTTGCAATTTTGTTGCTCACTGGTCTGAATGTTTTAAGCAACTGGCCACTGAGGCTTTTGACCAAAAATAAATCTAAGCTAACTCAGTCAGTTGTATTGTAAATCTGTTCCAATTCTAAAAGTCATGTATAATTTAAGTGGATGAAGCTAGCATTCTATGTTTAAATTTAATTTCTATTTTATGACAGAGTTCACATTTTGCAAGGCAGTGGTGTCCAGCATGAATCTATGAAGGTACGATAGAAACCTGATTTTCAGGCTATCCAATTAAGATACATTTGCATATTTCAATTAGACACAAGAATCTTATACAGGTAGTAAATATCCTGAAAATATAGCATGGATCCGGCATCTCTGGACCAGAGCTGCTGTGAGTTATAATTAAACAGTCCCATGGTCTATGACCTTGAAAACAAGATCAAAACAGGTAAATTACATGAGACTAAGAGGAGATCAAAAAGCACTGCAATGCCTACAAAATTGTACTTTGAATTAAGTTTACGATTTCAACGAAAGTTATTGCATCAATAGAAAAGATTATCCGTTAAAAGATAAGACAAGCAACCATGTCACATTGTCCACTGAGTTGTATAGCAGACACAATCTCATAATGGTATTACAACTCAGTCCAGGATGCGCATTTGCGATGGAATGAAGACAACAAAAAGGTGTAGTGTGAATGCTTGAAATAATCTCAGCTACTGATAATTAGTTTGGGCTGCATTGTAGTTCATCATTTTCTTTGCCCACTATCTCAATCCAGACCAGAACCCTTCTTGTGCAAATTATGCATGGACCTCCTCAACTAGGAAGGGTGCAGCTCGAATGGCCAAGGCAGATCTTCCCTTAATAGTAGCATGAACAACCCAAGACTTGTTCTGGCCTATTTGGGCTTCACAGTGAGGGGCAGGTTGATTTCTATGGCACACTGAGCACTAAACCTACCTCCCGTCACATTACGAGATTGTGAGACACCAATAATTTTATTAACCAGTTAACATGTACATCTTTGAATGGAATTTCTGCAAACGGAAGCATAGAGGTTATAGCTCCTAATTTTGCATTAAGAGAGCTTGCTTACAACAATTATAATGTTCATTCAAGTTGCTGACTCAGAGCTCACATGTAGGTCGGCAACGCATACACTAGGAGGAAAGAAGGCAATATACAACCACAAAAGAAAACCTTCAAACGCATGAACTACACACAAACGATTGGGGGTGGGGACATATCTGATGTTTTATTTCTTCAGTTTCTTACACTCTAAGCCTAGTGATTAGATTCTTCAGGAAATAATAGTGAATTACTAGAACCTCAGAGAACAATGTTCAGGGCTCAGGCCAGCTTATGTTATGTTATGTTAACAGAAGCTTATAAAGCGCACGGTCACCGGAAGGTTTCATGGCGCTAATGAACAAGTTACTTACCTTCGGTAACGCTTTTTCTGGTGGATACAGTATCTGCCTGTGGATTCCTCACCTTGTGAATATCCCCTGCGCCAGCATTCCACTGAACTTTTCTTCCCCAGCATTCCACGTCGACGTGGGCGACGTCATAATACACCGGCTCCGCTCGCGACTCCGATCGACGTCACCGGAGCCATAAGAAGCCCACGTCGGCGTGATGACGTCAGTTCCACCCATTTTTTCCCCGTGCCTTCGAGGCGAACAGGTGGACTAACGACAGACTCAAAGTATACACAGTATACAAAACACCAACACATATGCATAGCATACAAAGGAAAAGAATGCTAAATAAACGAGCATTTCCTACAATTGCACAACAAAGCATAAAAGCATATCAACAAGACCTATTTCATGGTATACAAAGGTGGACAACGGGGAGGCGGGTGGGTCAGTGAGGAATCCACAGGCAGATACTGTATACACCAGAAAAAGCGTTACCGAAGGTAAGTAACTTGTTCTTCTGATGGATACATCTGCCAGTGGATTCCTCACCTTGTGAATAGATTCCCACAGCAGTCCCCACTCCCGGAGGAGGGTGTCCACCTTCCTATACCAGAAAGTCCTGTAACACAGAGCGCGCAAAGTGGCCCTCCCTCCTCATCTCAGAGTCCAAGCAATAATGCTTTGCGAAAGTATGGAGGGAGGCCCAAGTCACGGCCTTACAAATATCTGCCACAGGAACACCCCGGGCCAAAGCAGATGTAGAGGCTTTAGCTCTAGTTGAATGCGCTCTAATACCATCAGGAGGAGTCTTACCAGCCAGGGCGTAGCAGATCTTGATGGTCAGAATTATCCATCTTGACAGCGTGCGCTTGTGCACCGCCTTCCCCTTAGAACGACCAATGTAGCCAATAAAGAGCTGGTCATCAAGGCGAAAGTCCTTGGTTCTATCCAGATAAAAACTAACAGCCCTCTTCGGGTCCAAACGACGGAGTCTTTCCTCCTCTTTGGAAGGGTGAGGAGGAGGGTAGAAAACAGGGAGTGTAATGGACTGCCCCAAATGAAACGGAGTGACTACCTTTGGCAGGAAAGCAGCCCTGGTCCTGAGAACCATCCTTTCAGCATGCAAAGTAAGGAAAGGAGGTTTGGAACTAAGAGCTTGAAGCTCACTTACCCTCCTTGCCGAGGTTATGGCCACAAGAAAAACCACCTTAAATGATAACAGCCTCAAAGGACAAGTATGAAGAGGCTCAAAAGGGGACCCCATTAGAAAGGTTAAAACAAGATTAAGGTCCCACTGAGGCATTACAAATGGAGTGGGAGGAAACATGTTTGTAAGGCCCTTGATGAACCTCAGAACAACCGGGGACTTGAAAAGTGAAGGTTGATCTGGAAGGCACAGAAAAGCCGATAAGGCCGAAAGATAGCCCTTGACCGTGGCCACAGCACAGCCCTGCTGAGCCAAGGAAAGAGCAAACTGGAGAACATCAGAAAGATGGGCTTTTAAAGGGTCAACGGACCTCTCTCCACACCATTTTACAAATTTAGACCAACTGTAGGAGTAAACGGACTTGGTGGAGTGTCGTCTGGCCGATAAAATAACATCCACCACATCAGGTGGGAGAGAGAAGGAACTCAGGTTGCCCCGTTCAATCTCCAGGCATGAAGGTGTAAGCTCTGGAGGTGGGGGTGTAGAACCTGCCCCTCCGACTGCGAGAGGAGGTCTACCCTCAGAGGGAGACGGAGCGGAGGGCACGAGGAGAGGTGGAGAAGATCTGTGTACCACACCCTTCTTGGCCAATCCGGGGTGATCAATATGACTTGGGCCCGGTCTTGGCGAATCTTCCTCAGAACCCGAGGAATCAAGGGTATGGGAGGAAACGCGTAAAGGAGTCGTGAGCCCCAACTCAACTGAAACGCGTCCCCCAACGCCCCCTGCATCGGATACTGGAGACTGCAGAATGACGGGCAGTGCGCGTTCTCGAAAGTAGCAAACAGATCCACCCGAGGAGTCCCACACGTCCGAAAGACGTAACGAACTACCTCCGGATGGAGCCTCCACTCGTGGTCGGCGGAGAACTGCCGACTGAGACTGTCCGCACGCACGTTCAGCACCCCGGCCAGATGATTTGCCATCAGACAAATCTGATGGTCCTGAACCCAGGACCATAGACGTAAGGCCTCTCTGCATAGACAAAGAGACCCCACTCCCCCCTGCTTGTTGACATACCACATTGCGGTAGTGTTGTCCGTCAGGACTTGAACAGACTGACCGCGAAGGGAAGGGAGGAAGGCCTTGAGTGCCAAACGAATCGCCTGCAATTCCAGAAGGTTGATGTGAAGCAACCTTTCCTCTGGAGACCACAGACCCTTGATCTCCAGGTCCCCCAGATGCGCACCCCACCCTAAGGTGGATGCATCCGTTATCACTGTGGCCACTGATGGAGATAGATGGAAGGGCTTTCCCTGCGACAGATTGCCCTCTACACTCCACCAAGACAGATCCGCTGCAGCTTCTCTGGAGATCTTGACTGACTCCCTGAGATCCCCGTTGTGCTGATACCACTGCTTGCGGAGGCACCACTGGAGTGCCCTCATGTGCCAGCGTGCATGGTTGACCAACAGAATGCAGGAAGCGAACAGACCGAGCAGACGAAGGACCTTCAGAACTGGAACAACCGCTCCACTGTGGAATAAAGGGACCATCTCCTGAATGTCGAGAATCCTTTGAGGAGGAGGGAATGCTCGACACACAGTAGTGTCCAGTACCGCCCCTATAAACCGGTTGCGTTGAGAGGGCACCAGGTGAGATTTGGGCACATTGATTGAAAAACCCAAGTCGAACAACAGCTGAGTTGTCACCTGCAGATGACGCTGCACCATCTCTGGGGACTCTGCCTTCAGAAGCCAATCGTCCAGGTAGGGAAAAACCGGAATCCCCAACCTCCTGAGATGAGCAGCCACCACTGCCATCACCTTTGTGAAGACTCGAGGTGCGGTAGTAAGACCAAACGGGAGGACCGCAAACTGGTAATGTTGCGACCCAACCGTAAAATGGAGATACTTCCTGTGCGACTTCAGGATTGGGACATGGAAGTACGCGTCCTGTAAGTCGAGCGACACCATCCAGTCTCCTTGCTGCAACGCTTGAAGAACCTGCGCAAGGGTCAGCATCTTGAATTTCTCCTGTCTCAGGTAAAAGTTCAAGATTCTGAGGTCCAGTATAGGACGCAATCTGCCGTCCTTTTTGGGAATCAGGAAATAACGGGAGTAGCATCCCTGACCCCTTTCCTGCTCTGGAACCACCTCTATCGCACCCTTTTGAAGCAAGGCTAGAACTTCTTTCTGCAGGAGAAGCAGATGGTCTTCCGAGCAATAACCTTGGCAAGGAGGGTAAGGGGGAGGAAACTCCCGAAAGGGAAGGGCGTACCCAGTCTCCACGAGGTTCAAAACCCAAAGGTCCGTTGTAACCGATTTCCAACCCCGTAGAAAGTAGGACACCCGACCCCCCACAGGCCTTACATGATCCACGATGGGGCATCTAGAGCTGCTTCCCTGAGGCCTCATTGGGAGCAGAGGAGGAGGAAGAAGAGGGGTTGCGTCCAGAACCTCTCCGACCCCTTTGCCTCCCTCTATAGGACTTATAGAGGGGATTCTGCTGCTGCTGCTGCTGCTGCTGGGGCTGCCGGTAAGAGCGAAAAGACGATCGCCCAAAGCCCCTAAATTTTCGAAAGGTCGAACCCTTCGCCGGTACTTGCAGGCCCAAGGATTTTGCAGTCAATCGGCTGTCCTTAAAACGCTGAAGGGCAGAGTCCGCTTTCTCCCCAAACAGCTTCTGACCATCAAATGGAAGATCGACCAGCGTAGCTTGAACATCCGCTGAGAAACCAGAGTTACGGAGCCAAGCCTGCCTTCCTTCTCACAGCAACAGAAGACCCCATGATCCTTCCCACGGAGTCCGCAGTATCCAACCCTGACTGGATAACTTGCCTGGCAGCCGCCTGAGTGTCCGCTACAACCTCCATGAAGGATGACTTATCCCCTCCAGGCAACTTAGGAGCCAAGGACTTAATGGAATCCATTAGAGCGTGCACGTAACGCCCCAGCAGGCATGTAGCATTAGTCGATTTTAACGCCATGCTTCCTGTCGAAAAGGTATTTTTGGCTGCCTGATCAGCCTTTTTAGACTCCCTGTCAGCTGGAGACTGAGGAAAGGCACCGGAAGCCTGCACAACCAAACTGTCCGGGGACGGATGAGTGGATAGAAAGTCAGGATCCCCTGGTGCAACCTTGTACCTTCTTGCCACCTGTCTACACACTGCTGGAGAAGAAAGGGGCTTCTTCCATACCTCTAATACCGGCTCCAATATGGCCTCATTGAAAGGCAACAAGGGCTCCGATGTCGAAGTCGGAGAATGTAACACTTCTGTGAGCAGGTTGGATTTGTACTCTACAGAAGGCAGCTGTAAATCCAGAAGCTCCGCTGCTTTCTTTATCACTACGTGATAGGGAGCCAACTCATGAGGTGGAGAAGACCTGGTAGATGTATGTTCCCACTCTGGGATCGTATCCAGCCCACTGGCTTCCTCAATGCCCTCGAATTCGTCCGAAGAAGAATCAACCTCACCTTCTTCCACCTCTCGATATCTTCTTTCCTCCAACACCCTCTGGGCTTCCCTCCTCGACCGGATTCGGGGAACCGACGTCGGCGACGTCGTACGCGGCGTCGGAGGAACCAGAGGAACCGGCGTCGACGGCGCCAGACACGGCGCAGATGGAGTCAGCCTCGACGTCGATGGAGTCGGCTTCGGCGTCGATGGAGCCAGTCTCGGCGTCGAAGGAGGCTCCGAAGCCTGCCGAACCTTCCGAGGTCGAATCGGATCCCCAGACGGCGCCGGAAACTGCCAAGAAGGCGCCATCGGCATAAAGGGCATAAAGGGGGCCTGAGCATACTGCTGTGGCACCCCCATTGTAAAGGCCATCGGACCCACGGGACCAGCTGGTGCTCCGGATGGGTAGGCCGCCCTATTAAAAATGCCATACATAGCATTTAAGAAATTAGCCGAATCCGTACCTGGGCCGGGAACTGAGGCAAAGGAACCTCTTGTGGGGCCTCCGGCACCGGCTCCGCAATATCCTCCACTGGAGCCTCAGAATCTTCAGGTACTGGAACCGACTCTTCCTGCTCCTCATGCATAGAAGCATCCGACTCCACACGAACCGGAGTCGACGTCTTAGACGGAGCCGAAGACCTCGTCGGAGACTGATCCGGAGTCTGCTTCCTCGAAGGAGAACCTTCCGGAGACCTTGAAGGTGAAGGAGAAGGAGACATACCTTTGCTCCGACGTCGATGAGACGAAGCCGACCTCGACCTCGACTTCGATTTCTTGGACTTCGAGGATCGACGTCTAGAATGTTTACTTTTTTTATGGTGTTTCTTCGACCTCGAAGTCGATGACTCTCTCTTCGATCTCTCCTTCTTCCTCCCTCTTTTTTCCTCACCAATCTTCTTCATGAAGAGCTTGGTCTTCCTTTCCTTGAGTGCCTTCGGGTTCATGCTTCTACAGCATCCGCACTCCTCCATATCATGTTCCGAGGAGAGGCACCATAAACAATTCTGGTGAGGATCCGTTATCGACATCAGGCCTCCACACTCCCTACAGGGCTTAAAGCCCGACTTCCTAGTCGAAGACATAGTCGAATAAACAGAGATACACGACCAAACTACAAAGTAGCACTGGAGAAAAACCGCTGCGCGTCGAAGGCGCGGAAAAAAGGGAACTGACCTCATCACGCCGACGTGGGCTTCTTATGGCTCCGGTGACGTCGATCGGAGTCGCGAGCGGAGCCGGTGTATTATGACGTCGCCCACGTCGACGTGGAATGCTGGGGAAGAAAAGTTTCGTGGAATGCTGGTGCAGGGGATATTCACAAGGTGAGGAATCCACTGGCAGATGTATCCATCAGAACATTGAATGTGTAAGGCGAGACGAGCTATGCGTAGACTTGCACAAACAGCCAGGTCTTGAGCGCCTTTCTGAACCCCATCAGGTTATCGTGCATCCTGATGGACAGTGGTAAGGAGTTCCAAAATCTAGGGGCAAGGTAGGAGAACCTGCACCCTCCCTGACGTTTGAGTTTGATGACCGGAATGGTAAGTAGTTTAAGATGGGCTGACCGCAATTTACGGAGTGGGACATGCTTTACAATCATATGGCTAATGAATTTGGGGCTCCTGCAGTGCAAGGCCTTAAAGATTAGGCATCCGGTCTTAAAAGCTGCACGTTGGGCGATAGGTAGCCAATGCAGTTTGGCTAGCAGGGACCTGGTCGATTGCCATTTGGGTTGTTTATAGATTAGTCTCGCTGCCTAGTTCTGTACTATCTGTAAACGTTTAAGTAGGAACAGAGGCAGGCCGATATAGATGGAATTAGAGAAGTCGAGACGCGATAGTACGAGGGCTAACACAACCTGAATGAGTGCTGAATGGGTCAGCAGATGGGCAATTTTCCTGATTTTCCTCAATTGGAAAACACAGGAGGAGACCACTGTCCCCATCTGTCCACTAAGCGAAAGATTGGCATTTAAGGTGACTCCCAGACTTTTCACCGAGGGAGAGGGGGTGGGGGGCTGTCCTAGTTCAGTCGGCCAATAGCGTGGGCCCCAAGCGATCTCGCTCTTCCCCGGTAAGACCAATTCTGTCTGCTGTTGAGCTTAAGGTGGTTAAGATCCATCCATCGCTGAATGTGAAGCATAGTTGCTTGGAATTCGAGGGCACATTCCGGGGAGTCTAATGTGAAGACGAGCTGAAGATAGTCCGCATAATTGAAGGTGGTTATCTTCCTGTTTAAGGAGTTAATCGAAGGCATTAAATAGAGATTAAATAAGAGTGGGGAAAGGGACGAGCCCTGAGGAACACCGCATGTGGTGGCGATCTTAGGAGCAGTGAAAGGACCAAGTCGGACTGCTTGAGTTCTGCCTTCAAGGAAGGATTTGATCCAGCTGTATGCAGAGCCCTGTATGCCGGCCTGTTCAACACAGGCCAACAGAATGTTATGGTCGACCGTGTCGAACGCGGCCGACAGATCCAGGAGCACCAAGGCCTGAGGGGCACCCTTGTCTGTGTTTGCTCTCAAGGTGTCCAGTACTGCAAGGATTACAGACTCAGTTGAGTGAGCGGGCCGAAAGCCAGCTTGATTAGGCTCTAGGTGTTCTAACTGTTCGGTGAAGTTGGAGATGCACCTAGCAACATGGGCCTCTAGAATCTTGGCCAAAAAGGGGAGGAGAGCGAGATGGGGCGATAATTAGAAGGATTCAGGGGGTCAGCCCCTGGCTTTTTTAGCTAATGATTCCAGTATGACTGATATAAGACTGGGCTACTTTATCCTACATATCAATTTTTTAAATATACCACGGTTCCTCAGGATATCCCTCTGCAATACAGCATATGTTACCTTCAATTTTTGCACCTTTGTAGGCCTGTACTTCTCAACAACAAGACATTGGTAAATGAGACACTATGATGCACTCCTATGCAGAGGGAACTTGGTTACATATTAAAAACAACTACTGACTCTTGAGAGTCCATGGATCGGCTGCATGGTTTGAATGAATCAGTATCTAAAAGTGATCGGCATACAATTACTTTAATCTCCGTGTTCGTGAGAGAAAATAAAAACATTTTGGTGAACAGTGGAGGCTGGGGTCTTATACAAAGGAAGCCGCAATCTATGCAAGAACAAAGAAAGTGAACATAGGCCAAACATCTTTAAGAAATATAGGTTTTCTACAACCAAGTATCACAATCTCTACTGTTCCAGGCCTAGCTATTCAGAGCTTTCACATTCTGCGCATTACAACTGCTCATTAATTACCCTGTATGGGATTTCTGTTATTTCCCATGAGAATCAAACAAGTGCCAAATCAGTACATCTCACCAGGATTTCTTTGTCCGCACCACGCAGCTCTTTCTGGGTGCTGTGTAACTCTTCCTTTGTCTTCTCCAAATCCAAGATGGTTTTCTGTAACTATAAAGAAAAGTTTCAAGCAAACCTTCAAATTCAAGACCTACAAGAGGCAGGTATTTAACAACTGGAAGGTAAG
This sequence comes from Triturus cristatus, assembly GCF_964204655.1. NCBI lineage: Eukaryota > Metazoa > Chordata > Amphibia > Caudata > Salamandridae > Triturus > Triturus cristatus. The sequence goes on along the minus strand of NC_140592.1, from coordinate 326,924,314 downwards.
CCATTGGCAAGCCAGGAGTTCATGCCAGGAGCGCTCACGCATCAAGCCCAAAACTGAGCAGGCATCTTTGGAGTAATGAGATTAACAAGAACATTTATTGCTTGGAAGTTGGTGTAAGAGGTATAAGTGGTAGAAGCAGTGTGTGTAAGATGGTGGAAGTGATGATGGAAAATCTGAAAACGGAGGAACTATGTGACATGCAGAATACGTTAGATCCAAAGGAGTTAAACTGCACTTTCAGAAGGACATGTGCATGACTTCTTGCGCCTGTAGTTCCCAAGCAAAACTATAATCTTCTCTACGAAGACAATATTTCAATCCCCTAGTGTGCAGCCACAGAACCTAGAGCCCGCACTGGACATAGCACTAAGTGAACAACCAGTTGGAAAATACTCATCAATCTTTGCAAATGCCCAATATGGACACCTGGTTTACCGTATTGCTGGTAGAAAACAGCTCCCTTTTAAGTTTCTCCTGCATTTCACTGGATGCCTTACGGACCTCTTTCAGCTTTTCATACTCTCTGTAAAAGGCACAGCAGAAAATCACATTCATGAGTAATACTTCTGGAAAAATATACAATTCAGGTGTTGAGGTTAGTGTATTAACTTAACACTCATGTAACTTACAATTTGGTTATGCAAAATCTTCAGAGAAGAGGCAAAGGGCTACTTGCTACAATGTGAATATAATGTAGCAAGTGTAATCGACAAAAAAAAAAATGTATTACCTGTGCAACTCACACTTTTGTCCACACCAAGCATTAATTATCTGCAGTGCTAACAATTACAGTAAACGTGCATTAGCGGACATGAAGTTGAGAACTACCAACTAAGACATGCTTTCTGAATTATCTAGTAGGGAGCTACTACATTTGTTATGCATGGTTGCAACAGTGTTGATTGCGGAGGTTCAGAGAATATGCTCCAACTGTCATACCAGGTATGTTGCAGCATGGTACAAGTGAAGCGAGACGGGACAGATAAACTGCACTACAATTAACATATTCAAACCTGTTCCCATCTGTTCACTCAAAGCGCTGTAGGTGTAACCCAAGTAAATTCCGAAACAATTCAACTTAATGCATATATGGGGTCCACCCACAAGTGTAATGGAAGTGAACTACACTAACCAACAGTGGATGGGTCTATAGGGTCTACCAATTAGATGCGGGGACGTGATCCAAGAAAACACCACATGCAACATATGCAAGTGGGTCAATAAGGGTCAACCCACATGCGCAATACAAGTAAATTACAGACCTATATGGGCTAAATCACAGACCTATAAGGGCTACCCAAAAGCGATGCATTTGTAAATCTTATTTTTGCATTGCACGATACTAAAATTAGTAAAAGTAGCTCAAAACTTTGCTCTCAGAAATAAATAACACATGGAGTCACCCCATGTGCTCTTGGTTTGAGCCTCACAGAATGCGCAGAGCAACTGTTGATATATTTGCAAATAACACCCACACTCCCTGCCAACCCCTTTGTTGTCATACAAAGTGGTGGAAAAAGGATAATATATAAAGTAATCCAACACCTTTTTTCTCCAAATATAGATGTTATCTTGTAATATTTATTCACATTTTAAAGTATTTCATAAACCTTCACTAAAATGCTGGTATCTTTGCCAGAGGTGCTCCATACATGGAATGCAGTTTAGATTTTTTTTTTTTGCAGCCAGTAAAACCATAGAAGCATATTCTAGGCTCAAGAATAACAAACCTGAATATTTTCATATCATCTGTGTGGGACCCAACATCCTTAGCGAGGTATTCTCCTAAACTTTATGCCGTCATTCCTCCTGTTTTCCAGAAATTGTTTTTGTTGGCTTTAGGATTCTGCACACTTTACCACTGCTAACAACTGCTAAAGTGCTTATTATCGCTCCCTAACACATTGTAAAATTGGCCTACATCCAATTGGAACAGTTAATTTAAGCGTATGTCCCTAGTACGGTGGTATTCCATGTACCACGGCCTGTAAAATAAATGTTACTAGTGGGCCTGCAGCACTCATTGTACACCCACAACAGTAGTCCTATAAAACATGTTTCTGGTCAGCCATTGCAGCCTGTAGTTTTAAACTGCCATTTCGACCTTGCAAAATAAAGCTATTGCTAGGTCTAAACTTTCCTATTAATGCATCTAAGGAAGGCCCTAGAGGCTCATAGGGAAGTGTGGATTGAATTTAAAAAGAAGGAAATGTAGATTTAAGTTTTACATGTCCCGGTAGTGAAAAACCCCTAAAGTTATTTTTTACTACTGGAAGGCCTATCTCCCATTGACTTACAATGGGTAACTATAAAACGTGATAACTTTAGATTGGAATCAGATAGAAAAAGGCTGTTTACACTCAAATTGTAATTTAAAACCCTCTTTAATGGTAAAGTCAGAATTTATGTCAATGCTGAAAATTTTGCTTTTAGAACATTGGCATTTTCTTGTCTTAACCATTTCTGCCTTCTGTCAACATCCCGGTCAAATGAATGTGAATGGCTCTGCTGTTGAAGTCTGTATATTCCTGCCATAGAGCGACAAAAAAGGGACTTGGATGTGGATAGGATGCGCCATGCTGCCAGAATGGCTCTCTTCTGTGCCACTTACACTTCAGGACCCACAAAGTACCCGGACAAGCTACATTCAGTAACGCCTTATCTGGTACAGACATGATCTAGCCGCAGATTCCTTACCTTTGAACTTCCCAGGTGTCAGACTGGATCTGGAAGATTTTTCGTGAGCAATACCCCTGCGCGCCGATGGGTGGAGTCAGTCGATTCCATGTGACGGCGTCGTCTCAGTCATCGTGATGTCCGTGTTATCATATAGGCACCACCTTGGCGAACTGTCGTCAGTACTTTTCACGCCTTCCCACGCCAAAAGCCATGAAGTTGACTGACCGGACATTGGTGTGTTTTAACAACTAGGACCCTGAAGTGAAATTGACCCCACATGAAGAACTGATCCGCAGCGCGGGGTGGATTGATGAGTCGGTAAGGAACCTGCTGCTAGATCATGTCTCTATCAGATAAGGCGTTACCATCTGATACAGACATCTAGCCGCGGATTCCATACCTTTGAACAGATACCCAAGCAATACCATCCCTGGAGAAGGGGTTGCGGAAATGTTTAAACAAAAAGTACCATAGGACTGAGCAGCAAAAGAGGTCCTCCATAAAGACCTGATTGTTCAGGTAATGACGCTTGGCAAACGTGTGCAGGGGGGCCCACGTAGCCACCAAGAAGATGTCAAAGACCAGAACACCACGCTGAAGAGCTGTGGTGGCTGCCTTAGCCCTGGTAGAATGAGCTCAGAGGCCTTCAGGAGGCTGTTTCTTTCCCAGAGAGTAAAACATTTTATTACAGAGGATAACCCTTCAGGAGATGGTCATCTTGCAAAGCATGACCTTTCTAGGCTTTAAAGTATTCCACAAAGAGTTGGTTGTCCACCTGGACCTCTTTAGTGTAGTTAAGGTAGAAAGATCATGCTCTTTTTGGGTCCAGACGTTGGAGCTGTTCTTCTTCCTTCTGCTCACCCTCCCGGCTGAAGTTATGGCCACTAAAAGGGCATTCTTAATTGTAAGGAGCTGGAGGGGGAAACCATGCAGTGGCTCCAATGGTGAACCCATCAGATAAGCGAGGACCAAGTTAAAGTCGAACTGGGGCATAATAAAAGGTGAGGAGGGGGGAAGAGATGTGTAAGCCTCTTCAGGAATATATTTACAATGTGGGACTTGAAGAACGATGGTTGGTCTGGCAGCCGTAGAAAGGCAGAAAGGGCTGAAAGGTAAACTTTTAGAGTGCCCAGAACAGAGCCCTTCTGGGCAAGAGATAGGATGAAAAGGAGGATGTCAGAGAGAGGCAGCAAAAGGGTAAATAAACCGTTCTGTACAATATTTACAAACTTTTTGCCATCAGCAGGCCTATACCGACTTAGTGGAGGGATGCTTGGCTGCCAGAATAAGTTTACACACTTCGGGAGGAAGATCAAATGCTTTTAACTGTCGGCGCTCATTCTCCACCCAAGGAGGCGCAGGGTTCACAAGTTTGGGTGGAGAACCTTCCCCTGCTGCTGTGACAAAAGATCCTCGCTAAGGAGCAGCCTGATCGGAGGATTGAAGCTCATCTGCAGAAGCTCGGGATACCAAACAATCCTTTCCCAGTCCGGAACCACAAGAATGACTCGAGCCCGGTCGCTCTTGATCTTTTTGAGCACTCTGGACAGGAGTGGTATGGGTGGAAAGGCATATGAGAGGCCTGAGCTTCACTGGAGACGAAAAGTGTCGCCAGCAAGAGCCGCTTTGGAAACTTTAACTCCGCGTTCGACGGAGAACACATCTAACCAAGGCTCTCCCCAATGCTAAAAGAGTTCTTGCACCACCTCCGGACGGAAATGCCATCTATGATCTGCTAGGCACCGCCAGCCGAGTTTGTCCGCCTTAGTGTTTAGGGAACTGGCCCGGTGTTGAACCACCAGGGACATGCCCTGTTGTTCCAGACAAGACCAGAGACACAGGGCCTCCTGACAAAGGGTCCATGACTACACCCGCCTTGTTTTTTGCAGTACCACATGGCGGTGATGTTTTCCGTGAACACTTGAACCAGCCTTCCTTAAAGAGAAGGTAAGTAGGCTTTCAGTGCCAGTCGGATCGTACAAAACTCCAACAGGTTGATGTGAAGTCTGGCTTCCATTGGAGGCCTGCGACCTCTGTTGTCCACCTCCCCCAGATGGCCGCCCCATCCCAGAAGTGACGCATCTTTCACCACTGTAAGATCTGGGTGGGGCAGGGAGATGGGTGTGCCTGCAACTCTTTCGTGAATTGTCAACCATCACTGCAGATCTCGTGCAGTTCCTTCCGATATCTGGACCAGGTCGGCGACATTCCCCCGATGCTGCACCCACTGGACTTTAGGTCCCACTGCAGAGCCCACATGTGCCATCTGACATGATTAACTTGCAGGTTTCACTTGCAGGCCCAGCAGCCTCAGAGTCAGTATCACCGAAATCCAGGAGAGACGCTGAAACATCGGTATCATAGCCTGAATATCCTGGACTTGCCGTTTGGAGGATAGGCCTGAAACTATACTGTGTCCAGAACAGCTCAGATGAAAGAGCATCTGGGAGGTGCGACTTTGGCATGTTGATAGTGAACTGCAGCGAATGCAGAAGGTTCAGAGTAGTCTGGAGTTGGGCGACGACTGCCTGGGGTGAGCCCACCTTCAACAGCCAGTTGTCGAGATAGGGAAGACTGAAATCCCTGATCTCCTCAGAGGAGCTGCTTCCATTGCCATCACCATGGTGAACACCAGAAGGGCACTGGTGAGGCCGAAGGGGAGCACAGCAAACAAAGTGCTTGTGGCCCACCGTAAACCACAGGTATCGGCGATGAGCAAGCAGGACGAGAATATGGAAATAGGCGTCCTGCAAGTCCAGCGCTACCAGCGCTACCATCCAGTCTCCCGGATCCAGTGAAAACAGAACCTGAGCAAGAGTGAGCATCGAACTTCTTTTCTGAGGAAGTAGTTGAGGGCTCTGAGGTCGAGGCTAGGACGAAGGCCTCCATCCTTTTTGGAGGACCAGAAATTAGCGGGAATAGCAACCAAAGCCTATTTCTGGTACCAGAACCCTCTCAATGGCTCCCTTGGCCAAGAGTCATGACTTCATCTCGAAGTAGGGCATGGTGATCCTCCATCAGCCGACCGTATATCGGAGACATGGAGGGAGGGTTAGTCTTGAAGAGAAAGGAGTAGCCCCTTTGAACTATCTGTAGAACCCATCTGTCTGAGGAAAAGAAAGTCCCGCCACTGGAGGAGGTGTTGGCGTATCCTGCCACCAACTGGACACCCATGATCTGGGAGGATTGGACAAGGAGGGTTTGGAGGCGGAGGAGGGGGGGGGGGTGTGGCCTTACTTGACCTTTGGCAGCCCTACTCACAGGGTCAGGGCAAGCAGCGCCCACAGCTGTGCAGAGGTTTCTGAACTTGCACGATTCTCTGACTAGGATAGGGCTGGCACAGCCATGAAAGGCTGACGCAAGATGGGATGTTACAGAAAGGCCCAAGAACTTGGCCATAGCCCGTGATCCTTGCAGCGCTGTAGCGCAGGGTCAACCTTATCTCCGAAGAGACAGGAGCCATCAAAGGGTAGGTCCATAAGGTTGGCTTGAACATCCCCAGAGAAGCCAGATGTTGTCAGCCAGGTGTGGCGCCGAAAGACCACTGTCAAGGAAATCGCTCTGCCCAGCGAGCCCATCGTGTCCAGGCACAGCAGATGACAAACTGCGCTGCATCTTTCTGGTCTGCAACAGCTTGGGCAAGGACAGCACTGGCCTCCTCTAGGACTTGCCGCAGCATGTGCACAACCATCTCCAGTCTCTCACAATGAATGGGAGTAACAACCCAATAGGAATGCAGTGTTTACTGACCGTAATGATTGGCTGGTGGAAGAGAAAATGCTCTTTTCAAAGCTATTCAGCCTTTTGGATTCCCTATTCAGGTGTACAGATGGGAACACGACATGCGTAGTAGAGGCTTTGACCCCCCAAGCTCTCAGGAGTTGGGTGAAATGCGAGAAAAGCTGAATTGCCCGGTGCAGGGCAGAGGCAGCGGGCGATAGTTCTATTCACAGGAGCCAATGTGCTAGTCTTGGACCAAGTGCCCAGAAGAACATTAGTTAAAGTCTCATTGCAGCAAGGGTTCCGAAGTGGAAACGTCAGCCTGTAGTATTTCCATCAAAACATTGGTCTTGACCACCACAAGACCTCCGCAGCCTAACGTACCACCAAGGCAAAGGAAGCATTCTCCTCCATAGCTATGTTAGGAGGGGAAAGCATGCCAGGCTCTATAGAGGTATCCAAGCCACTGGCATTATCCAGTTCCTCATACCAGTTCACTTCTTCAGTATAAGGCATAACTTCTAAGGGGTCCTGTGTTCCCTCCTAATCCTCCTCAAAACCTAGCCCCTCAAAATAAGGCTGAGGATGCATGAGAGTCCGAGGGCTCTGTTGGCGTCGGCATCGGTGGACGCCCGGCTGGCTCTGTGTATTTGCGGATGAGAAGGGTGGTGAGACGGACGGCCGGCACAGTAATGTCAGGAGTCTCGGCGTCAGGAAAGGTCAAGGAAGTGCGACCGGCGCCGGTCCGGATCCGGGAACGGATCCACAAGGAGCAATGTGAGCTGGGGCCAGAGCTGCCGGTTCGGAACCCAATGAATTCCTGGTGAGCCTGCGGGACCCGAAGGTGCGCCGGTAGGGTTAGGCGACCCAAATATGGTACACATGGCATCATAAATCTTTTTCAATAGGGCTGGGGTTGCTCCCGGAAAGGGAGGGAGACGCTGAGCTGACCCCGGCACACATTCCACAGAACGAGGCTTCAAATGTCGAGACTCCTCCATCGCATCAGGTGACGGACAGAGTGAAGTTGAAGCATGTTTTGACTTCTTGTGTTTTTTGTGGTGCTTCTTACCTGACCCCTTTGAGGACTTTGAATGGGAGGATGAAGACTTTAAGCCTCCGGAGCGGTGTTCTGACCTTCCACTCGACCGAGACCAGGAACAAGACCTCCAAGGTACCCGATGCCGGGCCACAAGCAGCTTTAGGGACTGCTCCCACAAAGCTTAAGGCGCCATTGCCCAGCTTTTGGAGCACGACTTCAGGTCGTGGTCGCACTCCAGGAACCAAAATAACAGGAGGTGGGTATCTCTGACTGACATGGCTCGGTGATCAACGCAGGACATGGAGTACCTACACACGAATAAAAAATGTCGACAAAAGGTCAAAGAGTCTGTCTAAAAATGACAGGGGGCAGCTCTCCGATGGTTCTGTGCTGGCTGGCACAAACATAAAAGAACTGATGTCAGTGTGCCAAAATGGTGCCTATAGAGGACGCAGACGTCATGTGGAGTTTCTGCGCGCAGGGGTACTGCTCAAGAAAAATCTTCTGAATCCATTCTGACGCCCGGGAAGTTCTAAGGTAAGGAATCTGAAGCTAGAGGTCTCTTTCAGATACTTGCCTATTGTCACCCTAGACAGTTTGCAGCCTTGATAGGGGAAGGGACAAACTTTACAGAGCCAGGTGCACACACAAAGGCTGCCACCAAGTATAACTATTTGACCTCCTGAGTCACTCATCAGTACATTCCTGGAGCTGTGGATATTACAGAAGGTGGGCTGTCCTGCCACCAAAGGACTGCCCTGCTGATTGAGGACTGGCTTGTTCTCTGAAAAGGAAGACTAGACCCCTGCTCCCTTCATCCCAGGATAACCAGAGTGACTCCAAGGGTCAGCAGATTTACCTGCTGTCTGAGCTATAGGGACACAGCAAGCTCCAGAGGCCTCTCTGCGACTGCCCAGCTGACCTTTTGCACAGGACCAGCAACTGGACCTGCCTGAGCTCTGCTGGAGTGAGTTCCTAATGCCAAAGAGGTGCATCCCTAGGCCCTCCCTTCGCTGACATCAGTTTGAGCTCCTACATTTTAACTCCTCTCCACTTAAACTCACTCTCCCTTTCACCATTCTAACATTCTCTTACTACCTCATATGCCCCTTTGTCCCTGCAATTCAACCTCTGCTTACCTCTCCACCATAATGACAATTTCACAGCTATCTCTTCAATTGCCCAGTGTAATTCCAAGAAACCTTTCACTGGTAATTTCAATTTCACACCTTCCCCACTAAAACAACCCCCACCATAATGGATGACACAGAAGACCTAGATTGTCACTACGTGAAAACGTTTACATGTTTCAGACCACAAAACATTCAACACCATTAAAGTATTCCAAACTAACATTCACACCTTCTCACAATCCTCTATAAAGTCTGCCCTTCACACCTGAACCTCTACTCTATCTACCCGCCTAATCATCTCATTGCCCAGTTTTCATGCCCACCTAACCCAGTAATATTACTTCACTGTGATTTGGAAGGAGTGGGAGCATTAAACCCACAAATTCCAACACTTGCCATAACAAGTATTAGAACCACCATCTTACCAAGAATAATCCAATTCCTTATAGGACAAAGTCTGTATAACCCATCTTCAAACTATAAACATAATAATGGAAAAGAAAAATCAAACTTCAATGGATTATCAACCATCCTTCCACCAGAACCTACTTCAAGGATTTAAAGCCAAAATAATTCTCAGGAAAAACTTGTGGATCTCGAAGAGCATCAAGGAGATTTAAAAAACCAATGATCATACAGGTCCTCCGATCCCTGGACACATAACAAGGCAATGAACAAGAATCACCATCATCTTCCAATGTCTTGCAACCGAAGTATCTAAAGCAACTATCAGCACAATCTAAAGTAGTGGGAAACAAACAACCTTCCGTGCACGCCCAAAAGCAGCTGTCATGCATCTTAATCAATGCAAGATCCTTAAAGATGAACTGAAGCCATGTAAGTGACCTACCAGGCAACTACTTGGAGAAGCACCTCTTTATCACAAAGATTGATGGGACAATGCTTCTGCCATATTACATGAAACCAACCTTAACAGATATGTAATACAGAGGCTCCAAAGGCTTCAGGATTTAAGCCCTGGCGGATAAAAGGTCTTTGTTCGACCCACATGACATCTGCACATGGTGCCTTGGCTCAAACCATGGCTCCAAAGCAGCAACTCCTGTTCATTAATGCATCAAACAACAGGTATTTATTTGACCCACATAACATCTGCATGTGGTGCCTTGGCTCAAACCATGGCTCCAGTGCCTGTGACTCCTGTTCATTAATGTCCCAAGGGCTTTTGGGGAGCAGGAGTACAAACCTTTTTGGTCCATGGCCTGCAGTGACACGCAGACGTGTTCTCCTTCAAATTAAATTTCCTGATGGAGAATGATCTCCCAAAAATCTTGGCACAAAAAAACACACAAAAAGCACCATAGGAAGGAAAATTCCCATGTTTCCTCGAGGAAACGTTCCAGGGACAGTTCCAACACTGTTAAGACACCAGGCTTGCCCTCAGAGCTGATTCAAATGGTGAAAAAGGTCAAGTTGGAATTCCTGAATCCACTGGCCAACTATGAAGGTCAAGGCATCACCCAACTACAGACCTCAACGTCTCTCCAGAAGTCAGTGCTTGCCTAAGTGCCACCCCCCCAGTGTTCGGCACTGCCTATATTGCTGATGTATTCTACCCTCAAAATCAGCTAGAATAAAATGAAAGAGCTAAGGCCAGTTCAGAAGACTAGCCTTTGCCACAGGACACCCCCAGGGTCAATAGGTTTGACGAGATGGATCTGATCCATGCCCTTGCCATGCATGAGAAGGACTGCAGCCATAGGGAAGATTATGACTTTGAAGCTAATCTCCCCAAACCACCCTCCCCCCTTACGTCTCAGATGCTAGTTTTTAACTTGATTTACAAAAGTAAAAAGGGGACACCCCATTTGTCTTCAGAAGAAGTCTTTCATCACCCTGGTAGTATGAAAAGCATCAGAACCATTAGAAAGCCCCCTATAGATCCACTCCTCCCTTAAAGGAGTGGTACATCTATTGGACGCCATAACTAACATTAGCACTAAGCATTGTTATCCTCTGGCTCCTGTTCTCAATACCCCTCTGATTCAACACCTCCGTAAGCCACAATAATCCAGCAGTGCAGGGTGTGGGGGAAACATTGTAGGAGGGTTTGGATGCTCAAACATTTTGCCATTGAATGAGACGCATTCACAATGCATCATTGGATCATTCAGCTCATCTGCTAGTGCAAGGACCTAGCCTATCTTCAGGACCACCCACCTTCCACCAGGATGTGCTCGCTCACACACACACCTTGATTTTGGAGGCATAGGTTCTTGCCCTGCTGAACGAAAAGGACATGTGGGAAAGGCACACAAGACGTTTTTTTACAGTTCCTTGTCAAGAGGAACGGAGATCGGAGACCCATTCTGGGCCTCGGTCTCTTGAATCTGTTAATTCGGCAGGAAAGGTTAATTGTAACATATGTATTCAAAAACACTGTAAAATATATCTCAGCAGAGATAACAGTCAAAGCGATCAGTAATGGATTACTGTTTTGAGAAAAATGTCCCAAAAAACTAAAAACATCCTATGTCAAACCAATTTTGCACCTTGAGTATGCAAAAAATTACAACTGCTATGAAAACGGACCATTAAATAGCAACCTATTGAAACATCCTCTTCTATCGAGACTCTGACTAATAGACAGGATTCAGACCAGTAGGAGACATGGAATTAGCACTGATCGCTATAGGCAACAAATATTCTGAAAGACTTGCTGCACGATTACTACTGGACACCCTCATTAGATTTTAATCATGTAAAGAACTAACTCATAAAAGACATGGAAATGGATAAAGTCATATCTAAATGAAAGAACATAAAACATATCACTACCTCCATTCACAGAAAATGTAGGTGTTTTCCACAGGACAACAATTGCACCTCTTCTTTTCAAGATATACTAGACCCCACTATCTATGCTAATCAATTGCTTAAAAGTATCTTTTTAATGTTATACAGTTGACACTAAAAATGGAGAAAAACAAAACCTAAGACTTTGGGTCATCTGGACTTAAAGAATACATGTAGGAAGTCAACATCTGGAGGCTACAAAAGTCAACAAACTAAACCCTTCTAAAATGGAGATGTGAAAAACCGGACTCCATTAGCATGTACTTAATATTACGCTGTTGTGATGGAAAATCAAGTAAGGTTCAATAGCAGAAAAAGCCTGAATCTTACTAACTCTCCTTGCCAACGTAATGGCAACTAGGAAAGCAACTTTTCACCAAAGATGCTGCAATGTAGCCTTATTAATAACATTGAAAGAAGGAGTCATGAATTTAGGGGGCATATTTAACTCCCACGGGGGGGGGGGGTGGGGAGGGGGCGGGGCAGGCCTATTAATTGAAAGTCAAGTTTTTCTGTGGTCCTTCCCAAAAAATCTTAGATTCTGCGATTGTGAAGGACCTAAAGTTTGGACCTTTATGATGAGCTGTTATGGTGGCTAGATGCACTTTAATCAAAGAAAATTTAATTTTTGAATGTGAAAAGTGCAATACGTTAGGAAGGATTACATTTTCTTGGCAGGAACAAGGGTCATGTTTTTTGTTGAGGCATCAAATTAGAAATCTTTTCAACTTGAATGAATAAGAGATCCTGGTATATGCTCTTTTTTGCTTCCTTAAGAATTTGCATACAGTCTAGTGAAAATGTAGGTGTCCATACTGAATGACATCAAGAGCAATGCTGCCAAATTCAAACATTGACTGTTGGCAGGAAGGATTTTCCCCCAATACTGGACAATATGTTGTGGTTGCAAGGTAGCTTCTTTTGAGGTTTAAGCAATGGGTAAAGTGGCTTTTGAAGCCACCATATCCTCAGTCACTCCAGAGCCATCACGAACATGGTCGAGTTGAACCGTTTGAACTTAATTATTGACCGTATCAGTGGTATCAAAGGAAAAGTGTGTAGAAATTGGTTAGATCAAGACACTAAAAGAGCGATTTCCCCCCGACTATGGGTCCCACATTCTGGATCCGTAGTTGGGGCATTTTGCTTATTGGCTATAGATCTATTTGTGGATAACCCCATTCTTGAAAGACTGAATTTAGTAGGTCGATATTGAGCTTCCATTCATGATTTACGTAGAAACATCTGCTGAGTAGGTCCATCTGTTAGTTTTGCAAACCTGTCAGGTAAACAGCTTTAAGGGACACATTCTTTGCTAGTAACCACTGTCAAATGGTTTGGGCTTCTAATGATAGAGGTATTGTTTTTGTTCCTCCCTGCTTTTTAAATAGCACATGGTCGTGATATTGTCAGTCTGTATCAGAACTGTCATGTGGTTAAAGCTGGGAGGAAAGCCCTGAGAGATAGGTGATCTGTCTTTAGCTCAAGGATGTTGATGGGGTACAGTTATTTATGAGATCATGACCCTGAATTGTAATACTGTTGAGATGTGCTCCCTGTCCAGTGAAGGAAGTGTCGGTCACATTGGCCTGATTAGGTAGGTCTGGATGAAAAGAGACTAGTGTAGATTGTGTTCATTTAGCACCACTGAAGGAACAGTCGAGCTTATTGTGTCTTCCCAATCGCCGTGGTGGTGTGACCAGTGGTCTTCCAAGCATGTTGTAGTGGCCTCATGAGGAGATGAGCATTGCGAACAAAAAAAAATTAAAGAGGCCAAGGATCCTAGGAGAGAGGAGATTTGTCTCACTGATGGATTTCTAATGTGCATTTATTAGTGACATTTCTGAGTAATGGCACACACTCTGGCAGTCGAAGGAAACACCTCTGCTGTAATGGTGTTGAGAGATGCCACTAGGCAATTCAGGATTTGAACTGAAAAAGTGGTTGATTTTCCTATATTCACATTCTAAAAAGACAGTTTGAGTCAAAATCATTTTGTACTTTGTACGGAGGAAGCCTGCAACTACTGGCGTGCATTTGGAAAAGGTTTTTGGTGCTAGTTTAAAGCTGAATGTCAATACCTTGCATTGGTAGTGAATTTTGTCAACAAGGAGTGGCAACATTTCCTGTGTTTCTTCTCTATTGGGATGTGGAAATAAGCACCCTGAAGATCCATAGAGCATATCCAGTCTCCTTTCATGGATTGTGGATACATTTGATGTAGTCCAAGCATTCTGAATTTCACCTTTATAATGTATGCGTTAGCTTACCTCAGGTCTAAGATGGGTCCAAATTCTTTCTTTGGGCCTTTATTGGGAAACAAAAAATTATGGGCCAGATGTACGACCTTTCAGTTTAGCGAGTCACAAATTTTGCAGCATTGCGACTAGCTGAACTGAATGTACAATAGTGTCTCAGACACTGTTTACGATTCCCAATGGGTTCCCAAATTGCATGCCTCATCAATATTCATGAGGCAAGCGCAATTTGCGACCCCACTGGAAATGGCTAGCACTCACAGGGATGGTGGCCTGCTGGGGTCAGCAGCCCACCATGTCTGTGACTGTTTTTTCAATCAAACAGTTTATTTTTTATTTTTTAAATGCAGCCTGTTTTACTTAAAGGAAAACAGGATGAATTTAAAAAACAATAAATTAAACTTTTCAGTTTCATTTTTTAAGGGCAGGCAGTGGTCCTTGGGACCACTGCCTGCTCTTAAATATTTACGCACCCATTCACAAAGGAGAAGGGGGACCCCTTTCTGTTTGCGAATGGTTTACCACCTACTTGACGTAGGTGGTTTACCACCTACTTGATGTAGGTGGTAAACTGCGAGTGCTTTGCGACCACAAATGCGGTCGCAAAACAATGGTACATGCCATTTGCACTCGCTAATAGGAAGGGACGCCCTTGGCATGCCCCTTCCTAATACTGAGTCGCAAACCATATTTTGCAAGTCGCTAATAGGTTGGCAACTTGCAAAATATGGTTTGTACATGGGGCTGACCACTTTTGCGGTTGCAAACGGGCCAAATTCCAGTTTGTGACCGGAAAAAAAAAAAGGTCGTACATCTGCCCCTATCTTTAATGAATACATTTCCCGCTTTGTGAGAAAGGGACAGGTTCTATTTCTTGTTTTTGAAGTAGGGATGTTACTTCCACCCGAAGATGAAGTAGATGTGTTGCTTGTTTCAGTGCAACTGTGGTGGACTCTTTAACTGTGTGTTGGAACCTCTCTGAATAATTTATAAGATGTATTTGCCAGTCATAATGCGTTTCCATCCTTCCAGGTGTTTTGATACACTCCCTGCCACCGGAGCAGTGAACATAGAACATGGAGTGTTCTGCTCATTGTGTGAGCGTGATTTCTCTTGAGTGGAATCCCTGTAAGACTGCTGTGCCAGCTTTCGTACACCACAAGTAGGTCTTTGAGAGAAATGAAAACACTTTTTTTTTCCTCTGGCCTCAAAGCTTTAAGGGTTTCAGATTCCTTTTTCACTCTTTTCATCTTTGTCAGCATGGGCACCGAAGAGTAGAGGACCTGAAGAACAAGTTACTTACCTTCGGTAACGCTTTTTCTGGTGGATACAGTACCTGCCTGTGGATTCCTCACCTTGTGAATATCCCCTGCGCCAGCAACAATCGGAAATTTATGTAGCTCTCCACGCCGATGAGGACGACGTCACAATAGCATGGCTCCACTCTCGGCTCCGTCACTGGAGCCATAAGAGGACCTCGTCGGCGTGATGACTTCAGTTCCACCCTTTTTTTCCGTGCCTTCGAAGCACACGGATGGACCGACAACAACATATATATATATATACACAGTATACACAGTACATAATATTCAAACCAATGCAGGAAAGCAAAAGAAATAACACATTTCCTTTGAGAGTAACAGATAGATTGTATCACATTATCACTATTGTAGGTATACAAGGGTGGACAACGGGGAAGCGGGTGGGTCAGTGAGGAATCCACAGGCAGATACTGTATCCACCAGAAAAAGCGTTACCGAAGGTAAGTAACTTGTTCTTCTGATGGATACATCTGCCAGTGGATTCCTCACCTTGTGAATAGATTCCCACAGCAGTTCCCACTCCCGGAGGAAGGTGTCCACCCTTCTATACCAAAAAGTCCTGAAGGACGGAACGTGCAAAGTGTCCATCCCTCCTCAACTCGGAATCTAAGCAGTAATGCTTTGCGAAAGTGTGGAGGGAGGCCAAAGTTGCCGCTCTACAAATGTCCTCCACAGGAACACCTCTAGATAAGGCAGATGTAGAAGACTTTGCCCTGGTCGAATGAGCCCCTATTCCCTCTGGAGGTTCCTTACCGGCCAAAGAGTAACAGATCTTGATGCACAAGATAATCCATCTGGAAAGGGTGCACTTGTGCACCGCTCTGCCTTTCCTGCAGCCAATGAAGCCCACAAAGAGCTGGTCATCCACTTGAAAGTCTTTAGTTCTATCGAGGTAAAAACTCACCGCCCTTTTAGGGTCCAAGCGGTAAAGCCGCTCCTCCTCCTTGGAAGGGTGAGGGGGAGGATAGAAGGTAGGAAGGGTAATGGACTGCCCCAGATGGAAGGAGTTACCACCTTAGGCAGAAAAGCTGCCCTGGTCCTAAGTACCATTCTTTCAGCATGAATGGTCAAGAACGGGGGTTTTGAACTCAGAGCTTGAAGCTCACTTACCCTCCTTGCCAAGGTAATGGCAATGAGAAAAACTGTTTTAAAAGACAATAGCCTTAAGGGACACTTATGCAAAGGTTCAAAGGAGAACCCATCAAGTAAGTTAAGACAAGATTTAAGTTCCATTGAGGCACAATAAATGGAGTGGGCGGATATTTGTAGGTAAGGCCCTTAATGAACCGTAACACAATAGGTGATTTAAACAAGGACAGCTGATCCGGCAAGCAAAGGAATGCCGACAAAGCCGATAAATAACCGTTCACAGTAGCTACAGCAAAACCTTGCTGCGCTAGAGAGAGAGCAAACTGAAGGATGTTGGATAAACGAGCCCTCAAAGGTTCAATAGACTTCTCCCGACACCAATGAACAAATTTGGACCACCTATAGGAATAGATAGACTTGGTGGAGTGACGCCTGGCAGACAAAATCACGTCCACCATGTCAGGCAGGAGAGGAAAATAATTCAGGTTGCCCTGTTCAATCTCCAGGCATGAAGGTGTAAGTTCTGGAGGTGGGGGTGTAGAACCTGCGACTGCGAGAGGAGGTCTGCCCTGAGAGTGAGACGGAGCGGAGGGCACGAGGAGAGGTGGAGAAGATCTGTATACCACACCCTTCTTGGCCAATCCGGGGCGATCAATATGACTCGGGCCCGGTCTTGGCGAATCTTCCTCAGAACCCTAGGAATCAAGGGTATGGGAAGAAAAGCGTAAAGGAGATGTTAGTCCCATCTCAACTGAAACCTGTCCCCCAAAGCTCCCTGCATCGGATACTGGAGACTGCAGAATGATAGGCAGTGAGCGTTTTAATGAGTGGCAAACAGGTCCACCCGAGGAGTTCCCCACGTCCGAAAGACGTGACAAACCACCTACGGATGGAGCCTCCACTCGTGGTCGGCAGAGAACTGCTGACAGACTGTCTGCAAGCACAGAACTCCGGCCAGATGATTTGGCATCAGACAAATCTGATGATCCTGAACCCAGGACCAGAGACGCAGAGCTTCTCTGGAGAGACAATGCGACCCCACTCCTTCCTGCTTGTTGACATACCACATCGCAGTAGTGTTGTCCGTCAGGACTTGAACTGACCGACCGCGAAGGGAAGGGAGGAAGGTCTTGAGTGCCAAACGTATCGCCCGCAACTCCAAAAGGTTGATGTGAAGCAACCTTTCCTCTGGAGACCAAAGACCCTTGATCTCCAGATCCCCCAGATGCACACCCCACCTTAAAGTGGATGCATCCGTTATCACTGTGGCCACCGATGGAGGCAGAGGGAAGGGCTTTCCTTGAGACAGATTGCCCTCCACGCTCCACCAAGACAGATCCGCTGCAGCTTCTCTTGAGTTCCCCACAAACTCCCAGAGATCTCCGTTGTGCTGATACCACTACCTGCGGAGGTACCACTAGAGCGCCCTCATGTGCTAGCGTGCATGGTTGACCAACAGAATGCAGGAAGCAAACAGACCGAGCAGACGAAGGACCTTCAGGACTGGAACAACCGCTCCATTGTAAAACAAGGGAATCATTTCCTGTATGTCGAGAATACTTTGCGGAGGTGGGAATGCTCGACACACAGAAGTGTCCAGTACCACCCCTATGAACAGGTTGCGCTGAGAGGGCACCAGGTGAGATTTGGGCACGTTTATCGAGAAATCCAATTTGTAAAACAGCTGAGTTGTAACCTGCAGATGATGAAGTACCTTCTCTGGCGACTCTGCTTTGATCAGCCAGTCGTCCAGATAGGGGAAAACTGGAATCCCCGACCTTCTGAGATGGGCTGCCACCACTGCCATCACCTTGGTGAAGACTCGATGTGCAGTAGTAAGACCAAACGGGAGAACCGCAAACTGATAATGTTGCGACCCTACCGTAAAAGTAGATACTTCCTGTGCAGCTCCAGGATCGGAATATGAAAATACGCATCCTGCAAGTCGATCGACACTATCCAGTCCTTCTGTTGCAGCGCTTGAAGAACCTGCGCAAGGATGAGCATCTTGAACTTCTCCTTCTTGAGAAAAAGGTTCAAGATCCTGAGATCCAGGATTGGACGTAGCCTGCCATCCTTCTTGGGTATCGGGAAATACCGGGAGTAGCATCCCTGACCCCTTTACCGCTCTGGAACCACATCTATCGCACCTTTTTTCAGCAATGTAAGGACTTCCTCCTGCAGGAGAAGAAGGTGGTCCTCCAAGCAAGCACCTTGGCAAGGAGGGTAATTTGGAGGGAATTCCCGAAAGGAAAGAGCATACCCATTTTTTACAAGATTTAGAACCCAAAGGTCTGTAGTGACGGATTCCCAATCTTGCAGAAAATTGGTAAGCCAACCCCCCCCCACAAGACCAACATGATCCAGAATGGTGGATCTAGGGCTGCTTTGCAGTGGTAGGAGAGAGGGAGGAAGAGGAGGAGGAGGAGAGCTGACGACCTCGTGGATGACCTCTGTTCCTGCCCCTATAGTTCTTATACAGGGTATTTTGCTGCTGCTGAGGCTGCCTATAGGTCCGAAAGGACGACCTCTCAAAACCTCTGTACCTCCTGTAAGAGGAACCTCTAGGCTGCGCCTGCAGGCCCAGAGACTTAGCTGTGGCTTTGCTGTCCTTGAACCTTTCCAAGGCTGCATCTGCTTTCTTTCCGAACAGTCCAGAACCATCAAAGGGCAGGTCCAGAAGTGTTGCCTGCACCTCTGGAGAGAACTCCGAAAACTTAAGCCAAGCACTTCTTGTGGCATCCAAGGAGCCCATGATCCTGGCAACAGAGTCTGTAGTGTCCAAACCACTAATGACCTGTCTTGCAGCTGCCTGAGTGTCCGACAAGACCTCATAAAAATTCTGCCTGTCCTCCTCAGACAATTTAGGAGCCAGCTGTTTTGCAGGATCCATCAGAGCGTGGATGTAACAGCCCAAAAGACAGGTGGCATTTGTGGACTTCAAGGCCATACTCGCCGAGGAGAACACTTTCTTGGCCGACTGGTCAAGCTTTTTCGACTCCCTATCACTAGGAACTTGTGGACATGCCCCAGATGACTTCTTTGAACAGGCAGCTTGAACCACCAGACTTTCAGGAGAAGGATGGGATGTAAGAAAGTCCGGATCCCCTGGAGCCGCCCTGTACCTCCTAGCAATAGATTTAGACACTGCCGGAGCTGAAAAGGGATTACGCCAAACCTCCATAACTGGCTCAGTGATGGCATCATTAAAAGGAAGCAAAGGTTCTACCACAGTGGAGGGAGAATGAAGAACCTCTGTCAGGATGTTGGATTTAAATTCAGCCGTTGGGAGCTGCAAGTCTAAGAGCTCCGCTGCTTTCCTTATGACTGTGTGGTAAGGAGCTACATCCTTAGAGTGAGCTTCTGAAGGAGGAGAAAGCTCCCATTCTGGGGACATATCATGGCCACTTGCCTCCTTTAACTCTTCAAACAAGTAATCTGACTCTAGGAGTTCACCCTCTTCCATTTCTTCTGCCTGATACCTGCTCTTCCAAAATCCTCTGTGCCTCTCGCCTGGATCTAATCCTCGGAACCGGTGTCGGCAGCGCCGCACACTACTCTGATGGAGCCAGCGTCAAACATGGATCCGGAGGCACAGCCTGAGCCGAACGAGGTCGAGTTGGCGGAGCCAGAGAAGAAGGAAGCGGCGTCGTCGGCGCCGGGAAATGCCAAGACGGCGCCGCTGGAAAGAATGGCATAAAGGGAGCCTGAGCATAGGCCTGAGGAACCCCCAAATTAAAGGTCATTGGACCCATGGGAACCGAATGTGCTCCAGAGGGGTACACCGCTCTTGAAAAGACACCATACATGGCATTCAAATAAAGCGATGGGTCTTGTCCCGGGCCAGGAAAAGGGGGGTAAGGCTCAGACTGAGGCATTACCAGACTCGGGCCAATCGGCGCTGACAGTGGAGCCAATAGAGTCGACGACTCATCAGGAATCTGAGCCTCTTCCACCGGAGCCGGAGAATGCGTCAGCGTCGGAGATGGAACCGGAGCCGGAGAAGCGGCAGGCGAATCCGGGCAAACAGGTGAAGCCGGATTCGACACAGAAGGAGAGGGAGAAACATAGTCCTTATGATGTCGAGGAACTGGTGAAGTTGATCTCGGAGCCGTCCTTTATCTGAACAGCGTCGAGATCCATGCCTCTTCTTTTTATGTTTCTTTGACTTTGAAGCATGACAGGACGTCGACTTCGAACCCGACCTCGACACGGACCTGGACTTCGAACGCCTTCGACCTCTCTTCTCCTTCCTCATCTTCGCTATGAATAGCTTGGCTTCTCTCTCCTTTAATGCCTTTGGGTTCATCTTGCGACAGCAAGAGCACCCCTCAACGTCGTGATCCGACGACAGGCACCAGACACAATCTTCGTGTGGATCCGTGATGGACATGTGTTTTCCACACTCTCTACAAGGCTTGAACCCGGACTTCCTCGTCAACATCTTTAAGAAAGAAGATGAGACCAGAAACACAAAGTAACTAGAAAAGCTACGGAGAGTCCCAAAAAACCATTAGCGTCGACGGCACGGAAAAAAGGGAACTGACGTCATCACGCCGACGAAGCCCTCTTATGGCTCCAGTGACGTCAGCAGAGCCATGCTATTGTGACATCGTCCTCGTCGGAGTGGAGAGCTACAAAAATTTCCGAATGTTGCTGGCGCAGGGGATATTCACAAGGTGAGGAATCCACTGGCAGATGTATCCATCAGAAAAAGGCAAGTTCAATATTTTTAACTGTGCATCTTGCTTTAGAGATGTTAGACAAAGCCATTATACTGGTCATAAAGCAATGCCATGCCAGAAAGTTGACACTACTAGGCGAACGGTATCCATGACTGTGCTTATGACTTGATTGCAGACAATCAGCCCCTCAATTAAAACTTTGAGGAAGTCTTGTCTTCTGCTTCTTGGTAGGTCATCTGCGAAAGTGAACAGGTATTCCTATAGTGCGCTGTCATAACTGCTAAGAAGAACAGTCAGTAGCAGGTTTGAGGATTATGGCTGTCTATCCTCGGACTTTGAGCTAGCTACAGCATCCATCTTTTTGCTTTCTCTTTCTGAATGCACTGATGTCTCTGGTGCTGATGGGTGCTTATTACACACTGCAGATACTATGACCAAGTCCAGGCTGGGTTCCCGGCAAAGAAATACAAGATTTTGTTGAGCAGACTTGTATTTTTTGGATAAATGCAGAATGGCTGATTTTGAAGAGACTGGTGTTCAAAAATGTAAATTCGATGAGCTTTGTGAAGCCTGGGACTAGTGCTAAAATTGGTTTCTGTGAAACTCTGGGTTGTGATGCCTTAGTTATTACCAATACAGAAAAGTGAGGGATCTCTTGCTGTATGCTGGGCTTTGCTGCACCTCTATTAAGTATATCCTGGAATATTAGAATGTTATCCACTGGGGATAATCTTAAGAGAGGCTGTAGATTGTGATGGTGTATAGGAATTGTCTGTAGAATAGCCTCTTGATGTGCTTGGAGAGGTGGAAGATCATCTTCTCTGCTTACATCGGTCTGGAGTTTGTGATGGAAGAGGCATTGCGGGTTCTGACAGTCTTGTTACCCTTGTAACTTCCAGTGGCATAGCTGGCTGTGGCATTGTTGGTGCCGGAGGAGTGATGACACTGTGATACCAGAGTGTCAGGAAGAGTTAGTAGAGTCAGTTTCTATAGTTACTTGCAATGCGTCCTCTGCACGTATGACATATAATGGTCTTGGTGGTAAAAAAGGTTTGTTTACAGGAATAACTGCATCAGAATGTGTAAAATATAGGGTATTTATTGAACCTGAAGAGGGCGTTGATGTTGGAGTCGTTGCCGAACGTTGGTGATGTAATGGAGTCATGACCTGTCCTATCACCAGCATGGTAACTGTCGCCATTGAATGAATCGGTCTCAATGTCTGTGAACTGGTACCATGGATGTGGTGATTGGTACCAGAGTTGTCAGCGTCAACAAGGCTGGAACAGTAGAGCATCTTGGCAGTGAACGCATTTGGACCGATGGCTCAGACGTCCACCTATGCTCTCCAGATGTTTTGGAGTGTGTCGAGTGATAGTGGTGATGCTTCCGATGTTTCTATCCTCATACTACGCAGCAACAATTCTGCTTGTGTGCGATTACCCTCATTCTAAGCTTTTAACCACCCACAAACAGCATACAGTACATCCAATTTTTCCCTATATAGATTCAACTGCAACCAACAGGCTTTCAGTCAAACACTAGAAGGACCCATAGGAATTCTAAAGTTAAACAGCTCCAGTAACCCCCTGAAGAAACGAAGCACAGCACAAGTGATACAGAGTAAATATTTACTCAACAATCCAAAGCCCATAAGGACTTGGAAGGGGTATGGAAAAAGATATACAAACAATTTAAACATTTAGCATTTACTACGTCTTGTTTTAACCAAGGGCCCAATTACACTATTCGCGGACAGATATCCCGTCACGTAAATTACAAGTTCCATAGTAATTTGGTGGACAGGATTTCCGTCACGTTTATGACAGAGTAACCCAGTCTACCAAGGTCATAATCAGGCCCTAAATTTTTAACCCAACACCACCTCATAGATTCATCCTGGGCTCTGCTACTTTTGGAGAGGAGTGTAAAGGGAGCGACTCGAATATCCAAAGTAGGTGTAACAGTATCTATGTTTCTTGGGCCCACCCTGCAAACAGCATCCACCAAAGGTACAGCCCAGTAACCTCAGACTGCTCAGGACACACAGAAGATGCTTCATGGGTACCTAAACTTTCTGCTTTGAACCCTTGTTGACTGGGTTTTGTGTTTCAGAGTTACTTGGATCTTTGGAACATTCTACCAGATTAGTTGCAACCTGGGTTCAACAACCCTCCAACTAAAAAACACAATTACATTTAGCACAAGCAACAGAAAGGCCCAATTGTTCTGCAAAAGATCTTCAAGTATGTAACTGTCAAATCAAAACCACAGCTCAATTAATCTCAGTCACCAATGAACCGCAATTGCAGTTTGACAATATAAGGGGCAAATAATGGAAGCAATTAGGAGCATTTTAATCAAACAAGTGTAATACAGAGGGAATGGGGGTTTGTGAAGAGCGGGGAGGGAGCAATGCAGCCGTGGTTTTCCCAGTGAAATGGAAACTGGTGGCTTAGAAGGGTCTGGCACTGTTCAGCACAACTTCCTTTAACAGTACCAAAGTTGTGTGTGTAATTTCAATGGTGTTGCTGACAAACTAATCCAATCCACAACTGTTTAAAAATCACAAACTATAGTTATGACTGTTAGGATGGGAATCGGTTCCATAGTGCTGTGCCAAAGGCCTCATCTGCAAGTCACATAACCTAAAGCAGGACAGCCAGGATCCCTCTGCATCCTTTAACTCTCCAGACAGAAAAAATATAATACTGACAGTGCAATGTTAACATTCTTAATCAATGGGATCAATTTTACACCTTAGAAAACACCTACTTCTTTAATGACACGCAGTAGACTGCCAGCTGCTCCACAGCGGACTGACCGATGCCCATATCACGTACCATTTCCTCCACCTCTGTACGTTGGCCCTGGAGCAGTAACTCAAGGCTAAAAAACAAAAATCAATCAGATTTTAATGTAAAATTGCTGAAGGAACAGTTTTTCTGCCTGGCCATGTGTGGCAGCAAAGATGATGTAGGCAGGAAAGTGTATTTGAAGTACTTTTTGAGGAACACTGGCCAGGTTCCCCTTCGTCAAATGCAATATTTTTTAAATATATCATTCCACTGCCTTGCATGGCAATCGAACTACCCATTACAACTGGCAAGAAACAAGCTCCGTGCTGTACGAGAAACTGACCATAAATATTCTGATCCTGAAGGTTTTCTCTTGTCTTTACCCAATTATCACTCCCACAATCTCTAGAAGATGCAGTAGTGTTTCAAATATGAGCTTAGTACTTCTCTATCAAGTACAGTCACTCATTACTAAAACTCAGGCTCTTTCAGCCTCTATATATCATTGCAGCAAAAAAACCCATCAATTATGCTAGTGGGTGTACCCAAAAGCAGAAGACAACAGCAGAATTTACACAAAGCTTGTTGTCGGTGACAAGCTGTGGCAATGAAACACTGCAAACCACACCTCTCCATCGTTTTCATTTTGCTTCTCAGCCGGCGGGCCTCCTCTTTTGCTGCCTTTGTCTCATCCTGCTGCTTCTCAAGGAATTTCATTTGTTTCTAGAAGGGAAAACAGCAGAAACTTTGTATAGTAAGGACTAATGAGAAACGCCAGCAAAGCAGGAGCTTATGAAGGGCTAGAAATTAAACATTCCAAACAGCAAGCAAACAGATTAGCGACATACCAATCAACAGGATGTTCAGTAAACCTTGCATCTAAATGCCCCAAATATACAAGCAAGAGTCCACACTGCAGGGAAATAATAAACAACTCCATATTACAATTAATCAGTGTGGAACAGAGACTGAATTCAGGGACAAAACTAACCACAACTTTCGACAGATACAAAACATTTGTGTTCAATCTGTTGTTTGTCCCAATTCGTTTGACATTATTTGTAGTCTGCCACAGCTGTTGAACTGTTTCTCACTAATTACAACCTCAGTGACAACAGGATGGCAGCTCAGCTAGTTTTCAGGCTGTCACCAGAGGACGTTTGAATATTTTCCAACACGTAGGCACACTTACACTGATTTCCTACCTGCAACTACTACAAGTGCACAATGGACCGCATCCGCTGTCTGAAAATTTGTTCTACCAATTCAGACAACAGTTTTCTCTACAGATGAGAAAAAAACAGCAGTAGAAAATGGTAGATGAGGCAGAGCAAGGTGCCCTACCAGCCCAGTTCATTGTAACTTAATTCAAATGTTTTCATCTCACTGAAAAGAGGCAGCCTAGTCGAACAAGTTACTTACCTTCGGTAACAATATATCTGTAAGAAACATTAGATAGTTAGATTCCTCACCTTAGAATATCCCCAGGCGTCAGGCTGGATCCGGAAAGATTTTGTCAGCCATACCCATGCGCGTCGCTAGGCGTCTTCTGCGGCTCCGCGTCAGTCGTCGGCGTCGTGCTCGCCGGGATTACGTTGGAGTACTTAGACGCCGCCCTCGCGCGCTGACGTCAGTTCTTGTACATAGCTTTCCGCGCCAGGAATGCAGAGCCATGCAAGAGACCAACACTGGTGCCAAAAAATTCTAGGGCCCTGATAGGGATGACCTCAACCATAGATATCGGTTTGCAGAACGGGGAGGATGGGTGGGGCGGTGAGGAATCTAACTAACTAATGTTTCTTACAGATATATCGTTACCGAAGGTAAGTAACTTGTTCATCTGAAAGAAACATGTTAGTTAGATTCCTCACCTTAGAATAGATACCCCAGCAATACCAACCCCGGTGGTGGGCCTGCGAACCAAGATGACACCAGAAAGTGCTGGGGAACAGAACAGCCAAAGAAGCCGTCTCTCCGGACTTGGCTGTCCAGGCAATAGTGTTTGGCAAACGTGTGCAGCGAGGCCCACGTTGCTGCCTGACAGATGTCCTGCAAGGGGACTCCCCGGCCCAGAGCAGTGG
The DNA here is from genome assembly GCF_964204655.1 of Triturus cristatus. Classification (NCBI taxonomy): domain Eukaryota; kingdom Metazoa; phylum Chordata; class Amphibia; order Caudata; family Salamandridae; genus Triturus; species Triturus cristatus. The sequence continues at coordinate 326,898,690 of NC_140592.1, read as the reverse complement.
TCGCCGCTGTAGCCCGAGTGGAATGGGCCCTCATCCCTACAGGAGGTTCAGTTTTAGCTAAGGAGTAACAGGCCTTGATACACAAAACGACCCACCGAGAGATGGTTCGCTTGTGCACCGCCCGCCCCTTCTTAGCGCCCACGTAGCCAACAAGGAGTTGGTCGTCCACCCGGAACTGTTTGGTGCGGTCCAGATAGAAGGACAGCGCTCGTTTTGGGTTCAGACGGTGGAGCCTCTCTTCCTCTTTCGAGGGATGCGGAAAGAAGGTTGGCAGCGTAACAGACTGTCCGATGTGAAAGGCAGTCACCACCCTAGAGAGAAAGGAAGGACGAGTCCTGAGAACAACTTTGTCCGGATGGACAGAAAGGAAAGGAGGTTTAGAAGAGAGAGCCTGGAGCTCACTCACCCTTCTAGCAGAGGTGATGGCAACCAGGAAAGCAGTCTTAAGCGTCAACAGACGAAGGGGACAATTATGAAGTGGCTCAAAGGGAGCGCACATCAGATAGGTCAATACTAGATTCAAATCCCACTGAGGCATTATGAAAGGGACAGGAGGAAACATGTGAGTAATGCCCTTAAAGAATCGAGAAACGACAGGGGATTTGAAAAGAGAAGGCTGATCAGGAGGCCGTAAGAAAGCAGAAATAGCTGAAAGATATCCTTTAAGGGTGCCCAGAGCAGAGCCCTGCTGGGCCATAGAAAGAAGAAAGAGGAGAACCTCAGAAAGAGGGGCGGAAAGGGGATCCACAGCCTTTGCTGTGCACCATGCCATAAATTTGTTCCACCTACATGCGTATACCGATTTTGTGGAGGGACGCCTGGCTGCCAGAACAACATTACAGACTTCAGGAAGCAAGTCAAATGGCATCAACTGCCGCCGCTCAATCTCCACGCATGGAGGTGGAGGCTGGACAGGTTCGGGTGGTGGACCGTCCCCTGCTGCTGCGACAGAAGGTCCTCCTGAAGAGGCAGTCGAATTGGGGGAATCGATCGACAGACTGAGTAGCTCGGGAGACCAGTATCCTCGTGCCCAATCCGGAGCCACAAGGATGACTTGGGCCCGGTCGCGCCTGATCTTCTTCAGCACTGTGGGCAGAAGTGGTACAGGCGGAAAGGCGTACAACAGACCGCAACTCCACTCACAACGAAAAGCGTCTCCGAGCGAGTGCCGCCTTGGAAACTCCAACGCGCAGAACTGCTGACATTGCGCGTTCTCTTCGGTGGCAAATAGATCTAACCAAGGCTCTCCTCGCTGCCGAAAGAGGCCTTGCTCCACGTCAGGAGTTTAGATGCCATTCGTGATCCATCATGCAACAGCGGCTGAGTTTGTCTGCTCTGGCGTTCAGAGAGCCCGCAAGATGTTGAACCACCAGGGTGATGCCCTGATGTTCCAGCCATGTCCAGAGGCGCAGAGCCTCCTGACAAAGGGTCCATGACCCCACCCCGCCCTGTTTGTTGCAATACCACATGGCGGTGGTGTTGTCCGTGAACACATGCACTACACTTCCCCGGACAAAGGGAAGGAATGCCTTCAGTGAAAGTCAGATCGCCCTCCGCTCCAGAAGGTTGATTATGGAGCCGAGACTCAGCCGGAGACCAGAGGCCTCTGATCTCCGCCTCTCCCATGTGGCCCCCCCATCCCAGGAGGGACGCATCCGTCACTACTACATGCTCCGGTTGGGGTAGGGAGAGGGATCTGCCACTGACCCGATCGCGGTCCGTGAGCCACCACTGCAACTGTCTTGCAGTGCCCTCTGAGATCAAGACCTGGTCGGACAGGTTGCCCCGATGCTGGGCCCACTGAAACTTCATGTCCCACTGCAGAGCCTGCATCCGCCATCTGGCATGATGCACCAACAGGATGCAGGAGGCCATCAGATCCAGAAGCCGCAGCACCAACCTGACCGAAAACCTGGATAGAGGCCGAAAGATGGGAATCAGAGCCTGAATATCCCGGACCCGATGCTCCGGAGTATAGGCCCGGAACTGCGCCGAGTCCAGAACCGCTCCGATGAAGAGGAGCTTCTGGGAGGGACTCAGATGCGACTTCGGTACATTGATGGAGAACCCCAGCAAATGCTAGAGGTCGGCCGTAGTCTGGAGGTGGGAGACGACTGCATGGGGCGAGCCCGCCTTCAACAACCAGTCGTCAAGATAGGGGAAGACTGGAACCCCCAATCTGCGCAGATGAGCTGCGACCACCGCCATCACTTTTGTGAACACCCGAGGGGCACTGGTGAGGCCGAAGGGGAGCATGGTAAACTGAAAATGCTCTTGGCCCACCGTGAACCGCAGGTACCGCCGGTGGGCCTGCAGGACGGGGATGTGGAAATAAGCATCCTGCAAGTACAACGCTACCATCCAGTCTCCAGGGTCTAGGGCAGCCAGAACCTGAGCTAAGGTGAGCATCTTGAACTTCTCCTTCCGGAGGAAGGCGATGACGCTCCTGAGGTCCAAGATAGGGCGGAGGCCCCCTTTGCCCTTCTTGGGAACCAGAAAGTAGTGGGAATAACAACCACGACCTACTTCTGGACCAGGAACGTGCTCGATGGCCCCCTTGGCCAAGAGGGCCGTAACTTCGTCCTGCAGAAGTTGCAAGTGATCCCCCGAAATTCGGTGGCACTGGGGTGGCATGGCTGGAGGGGTCGCCTCGAAGGGGAGGGAGTAGCCGCTTCGGACGATTTGCAGCACCCACCTGTCCGATGCGATAGAACGCCAGTGGAGCAGGTGATGGTGAACTGCCTCCCACTGGCGTGGAATGGGCCTAAAAGCTCGGACTAGGAGGGCTTTGAGGCGGATGCTGCTGGGGTAGATGTGGACGGACCGGCACGTTGTCCCCCTGTACCGCCTCGGGAGAATCCACGTCCGCGTGGAGGTTGGTTCTGCGGCCAGTGGCCAGGCGGACGTAAGGGGGCGCCCCTTCCTTGGCCACGAAAGGGGCGAAAAGCGGAAGTTTGCAGGCGCAGGGCCGAGAGGCCCAAGGACTTAGCTGTAGCCCTGGAGTCCTTAAAGTACTCCAGCGCACTATCCGCTTTGTCGCCATAAAGGCGACTGCCATCGAAGGGCATGTCCATGAGGGTGCTCTGGACATCCCCCGGAAAAACTCGTGGACCTCAGCCAGGCGTGGCAACAAAGCGCCACCGTGGTCGACATTGCCCTGCCCAGCGAGTCCGTTGTGTCCAGTCCACATCGGATTGCATGCCGTGCCGCATCCCGCCCCTCTGCAAGAGCCTGGGCGAGCTGTATCCGGGCCTCCTCTGGACACTGGGCAGCACGTCCTCCACCGTATCCCACAGGGAGTGGGAGTAACGGTCCAAAAGGCACGCGGTGTTGATAGACCGTAACCCCAAACTAAGAGAGGAGAACAGTTTCTTCCAAAACTGCTCTAACCTTTTGGATTCCCGATCCAGGGGAGCGGACGGAAGGAGGTCTGGGTGATAGAGGCCTGGATAACCAGGCTCTCTGGCATGGGGTGCATGGACAGAAAAGTCTGGGTCGCCAGGTGCAGGGCGGTGGTGCCGGGCCACTTTCCGGTCCACAGGAAGAACTGTGGAGGGCTTGGACCAGGTGCACTTCAGAACAGCAATCAGTGCTTCATTAAACTGCAGCAGAGGCTCCGAGGAGCTTGCTGACGGTTGGAGCACTTCAGTGAGGAGATTATCCTCACGGCCACAGCAGGCAGCTCCAGCCCAAGGGCTTCGGCCACCTTGCGCAGCACCACAGAAAATGTAGCACCTTCCTCCGAAGCCACGGTCGGAAGAGAGATGAAGCCAGTGTCAGGGGAGGTGTCAAGACCACTGGCATCCCCCAGTTCGTATGCCCAGTACTGAGATAACTGGCCCTGCCGGGCCAGAGGGTCCTCAGACCCCTCTCAAACGTCACCGTCATCCGATTCCTGGTATACAGGTGGAATGATCGGAGCCGGGCGGAATATGAAATTGCCACCCATCAGCGTCGGGTGGCACTGCTCAGACGCTGGGCCCGGACGGGGACTAAACCGGGGAACGGCGTCGTCCGAAGGCGGTGCCGGGTGCGGCACCGGAGGAGTGGCGCCGGCGGAGGGGTCGTGAGGTCGACCGGAGCCGACTGAGATCTTGGCCTGGATCCCTCGGGGACCTGCGGCGTCGGGACCGGAGTCGATGACGGCGCCGGAGCCGAAGCCGCCGGCTCGCTAGGCCTCCCAGTCGAGCCTGCGGGCCCGAGGGCGCACCAGCAGGCGTCGACAGCGGAGCAAAGTTCCTCATGGCCACGAGGAAGTCCCTGACCTCCGCCGGAGTCGCGTCAGACCCAGGGACAGGAGGGTATGGGGTCGGACGGGACTCCTGCGGCTCCGACGGAGCTGCGCGGGTGGCGCCAGCCAAACCCTCAGCCAAGTCGCGCGACCGGCGAGGGGAGCCAGAAGAGCGATGTCGCCTCTTCAACTTCTTGCTGTGCTTCGACTTACCGGATCTCGAAGACTTGGACCCTAACGAGCGGTGATGGCTGCGGCTCCGCGACCGGTCCCTCAACCTCCTCCTCGACGGGACCGTGAACGGCGCGGAGCCGACTGCCGGAACTCGAGCAGGTGCGAGACCGCTCCTGCCTAGCTTCCGAAGTCAAGGCCCGGCAGTCGAGGCACGACTCGGCATCGTGGTCGGCCCCAAGGCAATAGAGGCACCGGCGGTGGTGGTCCGTGACCACCATCAGTCGGTGACAGGAGTCACAAGCTTTGAAGCCAGGCATCCCTATCAGCACCAGAGTCGAGGTCGACGAGAATGGAACCAAAAGAGTTCAAAAAAGTTTAGTCAAAAAGTGACTAAAAGGGTATGCTCTTCACGGATCGGCGATTACTGGCGCGGAAAAAAGAAGAACTGACGTCCGCGCGCGAGGGCGGCGTCTAAGTACTCCGACGACGTCATCCCGGCGAGCACGACGCCGACGACAGACGCGGAGACGCAGAAGACCCCTAGCGACGTGCAAGGGTATTGCTGACAAAAAATCTTTCCGGATCCAGCCCGACGCCTGGGGGTATTCTAAGGTGAGGAATCTAACTAACGTGTTTCTTTCAGATTGGTGTCGCACAAACAAATCAAGATTCTGAAATTTTACAAACTGTAGCAAGATAGAAAACAGTACTCAGTTGTCGAACATCGATGTTTCATGAAGAAGAAAAAAAACACGTTTATGTGAATATGAAGTGGACTTAATATATAAAACTCTTTGCTACATGACAATTTTCCATTCGCTTGTTTGCCACCTTGTGAAGTCTGAAAGGCCTACATTAAATAACACCTAACTAACTTCTGGAGATACTGTAAATCACATTCATTTTGGCCTTTACCTGCACTTTGTCTCTCTTGCCCTTCTGATCATTTTAATTAGAAATGTCCCTAACTCATGTACTTCATGGATTGGCAACTGCCTAACATATAGGTTTCCGAATTCATTACAGGATGTTTTGCACAACATTCAAGATGTTTTAGAGAAACTGAAAATGAGCATTTCTGCAAGCGTTAACTTTCCTTCAGCACCAAGACAGTAGTTTCCTGGTAAAACTGTGATAAGACTGATTTGCATTTTCATGCAAATCAGGTACCATCCTCCATTTAATAGCGCATATGTACATCTTAACCCTATATTCCAAGTTTCCTCTTGAATCTAGGATCAAACTTTATTCTGGATTAACAGTTCTAATATGGCTAAAGCAAAATTTTGACTGCAGTGAAAAGAATGCGTTGGTTTCTTTCAGTACAACCAATCCAATGCACTATCACTCATTTCAGGTCCCTCATTTCAACTACAAAAGTTGGATGGTAACAGTATTTAGAGCCCGCAGTTTTTCTTTTAAGTCCAACCAGGAATTATGACCCAGTTTGTGATGAATTGGCGTGTTCAGGCACCATGTAAAAAACAGAATGTGCTGTTTGAGGATTTATTTTGTGATGTTTGCTGTGGTTACCACTAAATACTGTGAATTATTACGCTACTGGGATAATGCCACTTGTATTAGGTTTTCAATACATTAGATTGTATGGCCGAGATGTCAGGATCTATGTTATGCAAGATATACATGTGAAATACTGTTAAATATATATATATAAAAAAAAAATTAAATCTTGAAACCATTCAGATCAGTGATTTGCTTAACAATGTTCAGCAATCTTGAGTAACAAAATGAGATAGGATAGTCGGGGTTACGGAATTCAAGTGTAAGGCAATACTGCCTCATAACGTTGTAAAAAAAGATAAGAACAAAACATGTACACGAGGGGCAACTGTCGATTAGTCCCAAGCCAGATGTCCCCAGAAAAATGAAGGGGTCCTTCTATGTTGGTTAAGGCTTTCTGATACATCAATTAGGAGGATGAAGGTTAACACTTCCCCTACAGACTTGATCAGGTAGGAGACCGGAATGGAATTACTTATTCTTAGAGTGGTCTGTGAGACTAACATCTTGCTAACACTTTAGACAATATTTGTATTCAAACTAAATGAACTGACTTCCATTTGGATTACCTTGAGTGTGGCGCACAGCATTCCTGTGTCTGCGATCTCCTTCTGTAGGCTATGGATCGTGGCATTCCGAACATCAAGAGTTTCCCTGAGCATGTCCACAATGGACTGGCATTCCCGCTTCTCCTTTTCTGAAAAAACAGGCAAGTCAGGAAAAAACACAAATAGATAGAAGAGAAAACTTTACATGAGTGAAATATATTTGGGCTGCAGCAGGTACTGCGTAATTTCAGCTTGGCCCAAGGCTGACCTGAAGACAAACTAATAAGAAAATAGCTGGCAGATTTACTAGTTTCACTGAACAAATACCACCCGCACACATTGCCTGTTTATGAAGCTCAATGAGACTTTCAATAAACAAAAAGCTAAATCTAATGTACTTGCAGGTCCTAGCTTTACAAAATCTGCAAACATTGTTCCTCTGTTAAGTTTCCAGCAAATAAAGACCTTATCCTCACACTTCGGTCTTCCCAACTAGACTCATTCTCCTTGCTTCTAGATGGTCTTGCTATCCAAGCACATTACAATATTCAATATTCAATATGCATTCAACTTGACCATTCACCATTAAGCTCTCTTAATGCTAGGTATCTTTTCTTGCTGAAATCCTACGCCACTATTTGAGTTTCACTTTACAATCCAATTATGTTTTCACAGCTCCACACCTTTGCTATCCGATTAGCATCAGCCTCGCCCCATGTTTTTCCTTCTCCAGCCTTTGGATATCTATAATCTTTGCTGCAGCTCCAAGATCTGAATGTTTCACCCATGGTCCTCCCTGTGGCCTGAGCTGTTGGGGTCTTTGTACTTAAAAAGGTTTAGTGGAATGGTCGTTATTTGTTAGATCTTATGCTCACTTTGGCCTGCAAAATTGTATTCACAAAGTAGAAAAACTCCAAAGAAGTCTCCTTTAGGATGTGGCAAGAATGGTTGTCCTTCCTCAGAGGGGCTGACAACATCTCACTCCACGACTCTCCCTGGCGTAAAACAAACAGGAAAATATGGAGATCCCTTGATGCCTTTTCCTTCACATACGACACACCGTGAAATTACCTCAACCTTCTATAATGCATTACTTTTAGAATGCTATGTCCTCTTGGTACACCTATATTGTATTGTATTTTACTTATGACACATGCGAAAATTGAGTTCGATAGACCACATGTATATCTTTTCAGCTTCACTGTGACCTCAACGGTAATGAACTGGAGTAACTTGCTGATTTCTACTTCTTTTGTATTTCTCATGGCTTATTTTTATTATGTGTCAATATTCTTGTGTTCATTATCATCATTTTAACTTTGTGCCTTTTTTCATTTGTTCTTTTCTTGAAAATTCAATAAAAACGATTTGAAATTAAAAAAAAAAAAAAAGGTTTAGTGGGAATGAAGCTCATTCTGGTGTGGGCTTCCTTCAGTATAAGGTCCATGGGATTTTATTTGACTGGAAGGGACGCCTCTCTTTTGGGTGCCGTGTGCATGCAATGGTGCCCAACAAACTGCTGTGCCACTCTCATGTGACCCAAGCCCACTACTACAGTACTGCAGGAAAAAGGTTAAAAGTAATCTTTTGAATAATGACCAACACCACTGAACAGCAGTACAGTTCTACTATTTTTGAGTCTTCAGTTGGGGCAGATCTACACTGATTGTTCGTTAAGGGAGCCACAACAGAGACAGGTTGCACAGGTCTCAAGGAGGATTTTTTTTCACATTTACAAAAAAAAAAAATGTAATTATTGGTTTTGTTTCCCCCCATAACTCAATTTTATTGTTGAAAGCCGATACAGGTTCGACGTCACATAAAACGCCAGCGATATATAACAACAAGCAGCATTGATTTCAACATTTTCCATAATAACATATCTGTGTTGATGAAATAAACACAGAGAGAAAAGAAAAAGCTTCTAACAAACAACAGTAGTGCTGTAATAATATCGCTGAAAGCACCCAGCGATCTAAAACATACAGGTCGAAGCAATTTAGTACACATGCAGTTATGGTCTACATTCATAGTGCAGCACAACACAATTAACCCAACAGCTCTTCGGCAGAAGACAGAAGGGCGAGGTTCTAAATCTAGTCCCCTGTAATCTGCCCACCACTTCCATATCTTATTGTGTTTCTGGGGGCAACCTCTTGCTGTAAAGACCAGAATCTCTAGGCCCATGCAAAACTCGAGGCGTTTCTTCCAGGTCGCAACCAATGGCGGTGGCTCACTCTTCCACACCCTAGCAACATCGCGCTTAGCCAGTTTAAGGCCATGATATAGCAAGTGGCGCTTATATCTATTGCCACCCAATCCCTCGGCTATATGAAGCATAAACAATCGAGGTGAGAGTTGAATATCCCATCCCAGGACCTCCGAGAGGCACGCAGCAACCCCTCTCCAAAACTGCGACAGGGACGCACACTGCCATATTGTGTGGAAAAGGTTGCACTCAGCCGCCCACAGCGCAGACATCTAGGGGACGCAATCAGCCCCGCTCGCCATAGCCTATACCTGGTGAAATATACCTGGTGCAGGTATTTGAATTGGATCAATCGCAAGCGGGCAGCAATTGCACCGCCACATGGAGATTCAAGCGACTCCACCCAGTCATCCTCGTCAAGGGGCCCCAGGTCCAACTGCCAGGCCTCCCGTGTTTTATGTAGTGTAGTGGGGGTGTTATTTATGAGCGTATGGTAGATCTTAGTTATTTTGTGATCCCCGTGGTCTCCCATAAAAACCTTGACCTCGATTGGGTTGAATTCAGGTAAGGCATCTTGTTGCGCCAAATATGGGGAGATGGCATGTTGCAATTGTAAGTAGCTATAAAATTGTGTGTGGGGCATATTAAATTATGTCTGAAGTTCTTGAAAAGACTTCAAGACCCCTCCATGCATAACCGCACCCACTGTATCAATACCAATGGCCTTCCCAACCCTGAAAACCGGATACCTGCATCACTTGGGATAGCTGACCATTGTTCCGCAGTGGGGTTTCCTTCGTCAGTTTACCCCACAAGCCCATCGCGCGCAGCACTCGTTTCCATACCCCAAAGACCATCTTGGTCGCCGGCGGCAGCACCTTAAGTAGCGGGCTGGAATATAAGATCCGGTGTAGCGACATGGCACCCATTCGCCAGCGCTCCACTGCATATGCTGGGTCTCTGCAATCTCCGTACCACCAGTCGGTAAGGATTAATATGTGCGAGGCCTGAACATCTGAGGCGGCAATGCATCCACAATAAGTGGATTGACAACAAGTTCAAGGCCAAACACTCCGCTCCTCCTCCCCAAAGAATTCGAGCAAGGATTGCGTTAAGTTGCCAGAACCAGGTTGGCCGTAAATGATAGGGGTGATTTTGGAGCTGATATAGTAGGCAGGGCAAGGATATCATCTTAAATATGGCAGACCTGCCAAGTTGGGAGAGCGGCAGGTGAGACCACATGCGGACCTGATCCCCCGTCTGTGCTCACAAGGGGACCAGATACCTGGCCCACGAAATAGATTTAGATATGGATAAAAACTCCCCCAGATACTTAAAGCCATCAGAGACTACGGTTACTTCTTGAGACCATGTGCCCAGCTGATCTCCCCCACGCAGAGGCCACAGATACGATTTACTTCTATTCATGTAAAGGCCAGAGTTCTCCCTGAATATCTGCATGATCCTGAGAAGGCGTGGGCCGGTCGCATCAGGTCGTTTAAGAAAGAACAAGATATCATCTGCGTATAAGACGTTGCGGTCGGAGATCTCTCACGACCACTCAAAGCCCCGGATCTGGGCGTCGATCCTCACCCACGCCGCCAATGGCTCCATGGCCAAGGAGAACAGGTAGGGAGAGAGGGAGCAGCCCTGGCGAGTGCCCCACACGATAGCAAAGCAGCCAGAGATGGAATCTGCGATCCTAACAGACGCTGATATGTTTGTGTATAGGAGCCGTATGAAGGTTAGCAGGCGCGGGCCAATGATCAAGCGACTGAGCAAGGCGAAGAGATAGACCCCAACTAAGAGAGTCGAAGTCCTTGTCCATGTCGGCAAGAAGTAGTGCCGCAGGCTCCCCCAGTTCATCTACCGCTGCAATTGCATTATGTGCTCTACGTATATTATGGTGAGTAGCAAGGCCGGGCATAAATCCCGCTTGATCAGGATGAATAAGATCTGAAATGTACGGGACAAGGCGGTTTGCAATCACCTTACCCAAGAGCTTAGCCTCCACATCGAGGAGCGAGATTGGACGATAGGACGAATGGAGTTCCGGTGGTCAACCTGGTTTGAGGAATACGACTATTTCGGCATGTCTCCAACTTTGCGGGAGGCAGCCGTCTTCAGCCGCTGCATGAGGGCTGCAAGGTATAGCTCCATTAGCTGGGATTGGTTATATTTGAGAAATTCCTCGGGGAAGCCATTGGGACCGGGCGCCTTATCAGAATTCATGTCAATTAAGCCTGTTTCTAGCTCATATCGACAGTGGGGCATCCAGGACTTTCCGCACCGTGTCGGAGAGAGTCCGTGGTGGGAGATCATCAATGAATTTATAAATAGTGTCAGCAGGCAACTTCTCCCGGGGAGCATATAAGGTAGCAGAGTAAGAGGCGAAGCTAGTCGCTATGTGCAGTGGATCTGTAAGAGTCACTCCCTCTAGGTTCTGTATCATTGGGATGGCCTGGGGACACATCGACCGCTAACACAGGCAATGTAGCAGGACACTTGATTTGTCGCCCCACTGGTAAATCCGGCTGCGCATCATGAGCCAGTAAAGTCGAGCCTATGTTTGCAGCGCTTCCCCCCCCCCCCCCCCCCCTTCCCCCCGACCCAGACTGCTACGTTCCAGATCCATCAGTCTGGCCTCGGCCTGCATTAGTGTCTCCCGACGTGGTCTACATCACGCTGCGCAAAAGGCGCTATCTAGCCCTCGGAGCGTGGGCTTCATAGCCTCCCATAGTTTCATGGGGGATGAAACTGTCCCTGCATTAAATGAAAGGTAGTCAGTAATAGATGTGTGGATATGCAGCCAGTACTGCTCATCTTGTAGGAGCCATGGGGAGAGCCGCCAACGGAAAGAAGATTGCCTCGGGCCTAAGGTCAGCTCTACAGACACCGGTGAGTGATTCGAAAGGCCCGTGGTAATATCTCAGATGATTTTAATCATTTCCAATAGGAATAAATAATCAATGTGAGAAAATGACTTGTGCACACCAGAGAAGTAGGTGTATTCATGTTCAGTTGGGTGTAAAGCCCGCCAGGAGTCTGCCCAGCCCATACCCTGAATCATGGGCAGCAATTTGATTCTCAAACTGACGGTGATCTCCCTTCACTACGCCATCTGTCCCGTGCCAGACAACACATCATTCCAATCACCTCCCACTACTGTGAATCCCGATGGGATCTTGGTCAATAGTGCTGTCAATCTCTCTATCAAGTTCCATGCCAATGGAGGAGGGGGGCAGGTGGGGGGGGGGGGGGGGGGAAGAGCGTATATGCTACCAAGGGCAAGAGGTTCCCCATATAGCATTACGGAGACCACTATGTATCGGCCGTGGAGGTCGGACCATAACTTACTGTGAACAAAGGGGATGCTACAATGGATAAGGATTGCTACTCCTCGGGCGCTCCTGGTGAACCCAGAATGAATCCGAAGCGTGCCAAGCATGGTATCTTAGGGCCCAACAGGTGGGTCTCCTGAAGGAGTAGGATACCCGCTCTGTACCGTTTTGCTTGTCGCAGCACCGTCCCCCGCTTAATTTTGTCCAGGAGACCACGGACATTCCAACTAACGATTCTGAGTTCCCGGCCCTCGGGCACCTCCTGATTATGTGATGCGCCTGGCATAAGAGTCCCACAAAGAAGTGTGGGCCATGGATGTGAATGACCTATCTAAGACCGTGTACATGTGGATTAAAAAAGCACTAACCAAAAATAATAGTTGCATGAACTCCCAAAGGAACCCCCCCACCCCAATACTTCATAAACATAGAAGTACAGCCGACCCCCAACAGGGGTGGTAGTGACATGCAGCCAATGGATCCCCTGTAACAATCCCCTGCACATATTAGTGTCTTATGGCAGAGGTAAACGTGCACATGGTAGCCCAATTGGTAGCGACATCCCAAGATGAGTTCTGTTCGCAGGCAGAGTACACAAGGGCATCTGTCAGGATGCAGCGGGTTCCGGTTGGTCTTCTGTCAGGCGCCGATGGGATTTGGTACGGGTCTTGGAGCGCTTCTTGGAGCGTGAACAGCAGCGCTGCTTTTCAAATGCCCCCAAAGAATCTCGCCCACAGCCCCTGGAAGAAAAGTCAGTCAAATCTAGGTGGAGTATGTGACTTGGGTTTGACAGTCTCGTTGGTCCAGCGGAACATCTCTTCAGGGGTTTCAAAGAAATGTGTTTGTGACAGGTAGATCACTCTAAGGCTAGCAGGAAAGAGCAGAGGGTAATGGATCCTAAGGCCTCTAAGATGCGCCTTTGCCTCAGTGAACGACTGTCTGCGCTGCTGCACCATGCAGGTGTAATCCGGGAAAATCATGATGCGCTGAGAAGCGAACACTAGAGTCTCCTTTAAGCGAGCCTGTCGCAGTATTGCGTCTTGGTCTTTATAATTAAGAAGTCACACAATAATCGGTTGAGGATGTGCACCAGGCGGCGGTTTCTGCATTAGTGCCCGATGTGCACTCTCGATTACAAAACAGGAAGAGACCGTGTCAGGGGGGAGCCAGTACAGCAGCCATTTGGTCAGAGAGTCCTCGACACTGCTGCCCTCGCAGCACCCAACAAAGCGGAGACTGTTGCTATGAGCACATCCCTCCGTGTTCTCTACCCTCGCGGCCTGGCCCTTCGTTAGTGTCTCGAGCTTGAGAACTTTCTTTTGAAGACCGGTCACAGTGTCCTCTACGGTGGAGATTCGGGACTCCGTTTGTGTAATCCGCTGCACAGCGTTCCTAAGATCCGGTCAAAGGAGCATGACGTCGGAGCCAATGGCCTCAATCTTGGCCTCGAGAGTCTCCCGGGACTGTGTAATCGCCGCTAGTAGCGCCGCATTGTTAGGCATAGCTACGTCATTGTCACCCTGAACAGGCCCCTGTGATACCGCCCTGGTGAACATGTCCAATATACTCTGTTTGGACGCCATTCCAATAGGTTTGTCTTTGGCCATGCTGTGGGGATATGTGGGGGCTAGCACACTTGCCCCCGAGCCCGGTGGATTCTCCAAAGTATAGTACCGTGCGGGCTACAAACCCTCCGCTCCCTTTCCACTCAGCCACAAAGGGGGGAGGGGTTGGGGGGGGGGGGGGGGGTAGTTTGGGACGGGACGGGTGAGGGTGGAGATTCGGCCGGGGGGCCACCACATCCACAAGCCGCACTGAAACGAATCCAGCCGCCTCTGAGCAGGGCGCCCCCACCTCCCCTAGCGGGTGTTTATGATTTCACACCCTAGTGGTGCAAAGGAGAGTTTTTAGCTTTTTGGTCAATTGGGTAGGTACAGGGTGGATGATGTGGGATGAGGGCTTGGAGGAGGAGAAAAGCTACAGGTACGGGCCGAAGGATATCCAGGCTTTCGTGGGAAGCAAGCTCATGGTGGTTTCGACTGTTGGGGCTAAGTTTTTACAGGAGGGAATGAGGTTGATGTCAAGTGATAGCTCAATCTTGGTGATTTTGTCGTTGAAGAAGTTGACGAAGTTGTCACACAGGTCTTTGGAGGCCTGGACTGGGGATGCAGAAGTCTTAAAAGTTGGTTGCCTGATGAACTCTTTTGGCCTGTTTTTCGCGTTGTCAAGAGTGGTGCAAAAAAAGTATTTTTTTTTCCATTGTTGATATGTTTTTGGTAGTTTCTTCCGGCTGTTTTACGTTGCTCGCAGACTCTAGTGGAAGAATTATTTCTCCATAGACGTTCTGTAGCTCTAAGTTGTCTCCTTTCATCGTTAATGTCCTTGTTGAACCAGGATCTGGAGGGGATGCACCTGTTTTTTTTTCAGTTTCAGGGGGGCTAGTTGATCTAAGATGGACGACATAGTTGTGTTGTAGTGGGATGTGAGTTCTGTTGTGAAGAGACCGTCTGGGGAGATGGGCAGGAGGGTGCTTATTTTTACTTATAAGTCGACTATGTTGATCTGTGTGAGGTTTCTCGTCTATGTGGGGGGGGGGTCTTGGATGGGAGGTTGGCACATGATCGGTTGCGTGATGTGGAATAGGATTAAGTGGCGGTCTGACCAGTCGACCGGTAGGATGTGGTCTATTGTGATTGCTTCGCGTTGGGCGATGATGGCATCCAGGATTGCCCCTTTGTTATGAGTTTCTTCTGAGCGGTGTTGGGTAAGGTTGTTGCTGTGTAATAGCTCGTTCAGGTTTTGTATTGGTGAGCTGTTTTTATCATTCCAGTGCAGGTTGAGGTCGCCCAGAATTAGGTTGTTGTTGTCTCGGAGAGAGCAGTGCACGACCTGGTCTGACAGGTGTTCAGTGAACGTGGTGGTGTTGCCTGGGGGATGGTATAGGAGATGGCAATGTAGTATTTTCTTGTTGCTGGTGTTAATGTTGGCGGTTAGGCATTCAAAGGTGTTATAGTTAAAGATATTAATTTCGTTCACAGACAAGTTGTTGTTGTGAATGATTGCTAAACCCCCACCTTTTTGGTCTTTTCTATCTTTGTTGATGATTGAGAAGTCCGAGGGTACGAGAGTATCCATGACTGGAGGCGAGCTATCATTTAGCCAGGTCTCAGTGATGAAGGCTACGTCTATGTCATGGCTGAGAATGGATTCAGCTAGCTCTGTGACATCTGTAGTGGCTGATCTGCAATTTATGAGCATGCAGTTGGTAGGGGGTGTCGCTTTTTTTTTTTTTTTTTTAAGGGGAGCAGTGGGGAGGATGTTGATGAGGGGGGCTGGGGGTCTAGGGGGTTTCAGAGTGGAGTGATCTCTTCTGAATCCAGTGATTACCTGAATCGAGGATTGAGGGATGCGAGTAGAAGGGGTGGTGTACGAGGAGGCCAGCTCGGTCGCTTAGTCAGAGGACATAGCTTCCATTGTTCTATTAGGTCTCAGTGTATGGCTCGAGAGGGGGTATGAGGTCGAACTGGGTCGCGGAGACTTTGGTGTGTGTTGTTGGAGATGGTGGGAGTACAGTGGGGGTTTATGGATGGCTTGTGGAGTGTAGCGAGGTTGTTTAGGATCTCATTAAAGCCCTGTATTATAATAGCCAATTGGCTTTCAAGCAGGGAGAGCCGGCACCCCGTCTCCTCTTGGGGGGGTGGATTCTGGGCGGGGTCATCCTGGAGGGGAGAAGGCCTGATGATGTTGTGTTGCCTTCTGGTAGTTGTTGTGTTGTCAGTTAGGGCTATGGGATTGGGCATGGGGTGAGGGGGGGGGGGGGTCATGTTGTGGTAATTGCTTTCTTTTGGAGGTGGGTATAGGAAGGTGGTTGGAAGACTTAGACTGAGGTCGAACGGTATTGCTTGAAGGAGGTTATGAGCGGGGGGCTGTTCGAGGGGAGGGACCGGAGGGGGAGCCTTGTTCTTGGTGCTAGAGGTGCTGGTGGTGGCTCGCGGTGGAGCGTAGGGGTTTGTGATAGCGGGCGCATGAGTGGTGTGGGTGTTCTGCTGGGGGGAGGGGTTGTCCAGGTAGAAAGGGTGCGATGGGAGGGGGGGATTGTGTGACAGGCATCAGTCCGCAGTGAGGGGCAGAGGAAGTCAAATGCCTCAAGGTTGCCATTGTTAGCTTGAATCAGGACTGGGCCGTTGGAGTAGATGGTCACAGAGGTGTTCCCGCATCGCGTCGTGGGGTTCGGGATAGAGAATGATAGTTTGCAGCTATGGGGTGTATTGGTAGTTTTGGTAATGTGGAGTTGTGATCGGAGGATGGAATTCCACTTGTCGGGCCTTTCCGTGTGAAAAATTAAATCCATTTTTACTTGACCTTTGCAGGAGCAGTGATATATGTCAGCAAATAGTGATGCTGGGTATTGCCTGATAAGTTTGTGTTTTTTTCTCGCTTTGGGTGAGAGGTTGAGGGGGAGACTAATCAAGAAGGAGTTCGGGCTGTGCGGTTTTACGTAGGTCGAGGTGAGGGGGTTGGCGTAGGTTGGAGTGGCAGAAGGCATTTTATCTAAGTTGGCGGTGGGGATAGTTCCTTTCAGGCTAGGTGTGTTACGCTAACACAGGGGTCAGGGTGGGTTGTAGTGGTGGATGGGACTGATAGCGAGGTCAGGCTACTTCTTTATGGGTTGGTTGGTTGGCTGCCAACACACGGTCCCTGGGGACAAGAAGAGAGTAAGAGCGGTGGGGCTTGTGTCATTTTGTTTCTGGAGGGGTGCGAAATTGATGCTGTTGTCTAGCCGTTGAATTACGAGTTACGTAACCCACCAGAGTTCTTTGGGGTAACCCCCGGGTGGTCAGGCAGAATGGGTAGATAGGTGCAGTGAGTTAGGGATGTGGCGGGCTAATGTCACAACCGTTGCTAACGTTGATTAGAGATTAATGAGTCTGGCCGCAGAGTTGGGTGGACAAAACCCTTTTTTAGGGCTGGTCGGTGACTTGTCGGTGGGGCTGAATAGAAAGAAGTGGAGCTGAGCTATCTGAGTGGTAAGAGGTAGAGCATAGGTGGGCCAGCGTTGCATTATAGTGAGGTCGGTGGGGAGCATCAGAGGTGGGCATAGATGAGTGTGTCTCTCTGAGGACTAGGGTGTCTTTGCAGTCTCTATGATGCAGGAGCCTTTTTGGCGGCCCTTTTAGGGTCAGTCCCTGAGTGTATTAGGTTTGGGGTGGGGCAGAATCTGTGATACAGGGGCCTTCGTTACTTGTTCTTGCTGAGATCCGCAGGTATAGGGTGTATAGGGGGCATTTAGGGTGAAGGGGACTCACCGGTGCACTCTGTTCGTCAGTGAGAAGTACTACTTCCATGCAGCCATCTTGTGGTCAGGCGTTTCAGAGCCCCTCATTTACTCGCAGACTGATGCCCAGTGGTGGTAAGTGTGACTTTTCAGTGGTTCTTGGTCTTCGGTTTCCGTACTAGAACGATTAACTTGGATGCAGTCTCCGTGGAGGACTCGGATATGCGATGTGTTACCAGTGCTGGTTCAGTGTCAGGGCAGCCATCTTAGGGACAGGCATTGTGGAGCTCTGTAGTCCCCTTTCCGATATTCCCCCAGAGCCAGTTAGATGATCACTGCGTGCCTTAGCTGACAGGGCTCTCGTGTCCCTTGTGGGGTGACTTTATACAGTGAGCCGTCTACTGATCGTGCCGGGTTACTTTTGGTAGTTCAGCGTTGGGGTGGCCATCTTGGGGACGGACGTTGTGGAGCTCTAAAGTAGCTCGTAGTACGCTTTCCAAGGTTTCCTCGGTACCAGTTTGGTGATCGTTGCTGGCCTTGGCTGAGTGGGCTCTCTTGGGACCACTGTGGAATGCCTTTAAGCAGCGAGCCGTCTTTTGAATGGTTCGGGTTATCGTTGCCGTATCCATGTCGGGCGGCCATTTTAGGGACAGGTGCTGCAGAGCTCTGTAGTAGCTCGTAGACAGCTATCTGAACCCCATAGTGCCAGATTGGTGATCAATGCGGGTCGAGGTTCTCGTGGGACCACTGCAGGGTGTCAACGAATTGCCTGCAGTCCACTAACCGAGAGTTTTCTTTACTGTTGTCATAACTGTGTGGCCATTTTGAGGTCAGACTTTGCGGAGCTCAGGAGCAGCTCATGCTTCGTTCTCTCAATTCTCCCCGTGTTGTCTAGGTGAGGGGAGCAGTCCGGGTCCGGGGCTGTCGGGACTCTCGCGGGTCCGAGATGGGGTGTCCTGGGATTGAGTGAGGTCTGCAAGCCACCGATCACCATTGAGGCGTCAGTTTCAATCCAGAAGGTGTTGCGGCGCCGATCCTCGTATCTTCTTTTCTTGCTGATGGTGAGAGGTCGATTCAGGCTTATCCAACTCTGGTATTATTCTTGTGTGTCCTCGTTCTCTGGTGGAAGGGATGGTGGGGGGCAGCATGGGTTCTCCCTGCAATGGTGATCCCAGTGCCCAGGAGCTCGATTTCTGTGCTCTCTCCCCGCGGGCATCTTGACATACCTTTCCGACTGCTGCCCCGTCTCAATTCTGGCCGCCTCCTCCCGCAGACAGATGCAGATCGGGCCACAGCTCACCAACCCCCTCACATGAGGAGCCGTCAGCCCTGCCCGCGTAGGCCGCACACCTCCAGCTCTCGTAGCGTCCGCCAAGGACTCAGAGCTCAGCGCCGGGACCAGCTGCGAATGTCGACTATGCGCCGCAGAGTCTGCCCCAGCACGAGGCTTGAATGATGTATAGGGATTGTCAGTATAAATGCAGGATTTTGGTCGGGCTACAGGGAGTTCAGCTACGGCGCGTCCTCCATGTTAGACCGCCAGGCCACGCCCCCGAAAGCAAATATTGTTAAACATTTTGTCTATACAAACATATTAAATATTTGACAATTTAAAAAAATAACATTCAATAAAATACATTTGATTATGACAGCAAACCTCAGGCTGTTATTCAGATTTGAAATGAAATGCATTTTAATTATTTGCTGATAGGACAGAAAAAAATAAGGCCACTGTCAATGCAACTCTCCAGGAGTGTAGCGATAATAATCATAAGCACAACTTGTGCAAACTAAACTCCTTATTCATGGATATAAGGTGTTTCTTCCTTTCTACAAGTAGCGATGAACAAACTAAAGGCCATATGTATCAAGCTAAATTGTGATCTCAAACGCTGAAATTCGCAGAATTTCCGCATTTGCGATCGCAATTTAGCAGTGCGCAATGTATCACGCAAAAACCCACTCGCAAAATAAGATATCGCAAAATTTCAGATTCCTTATTTTGCGAATGTATTAAAGGAATCGTAAATTGCGATTCCTTAAATGCAATGGAAGAAGCACAAAAAAAGTGCGATTCGGCCTTAAGGAATCGCAAATTACCACCAACATCAAGTTGGTGGTAATTTGCGTTTTTCTAAAAAAAAAAAAAACATTTTTAAATTTCCTCAGCCACATGGAATATAAATATCCCTGAAAGTTATGGTGAGCGTCTTCTCAAGCAATTTCCAAATTGATCAAGTAGGTAAAAGGCTTGAGGGTTTGATGGGCTGACTTCAAGTTCAGCTGGAGACATAGTCTTCCTACTTCTTCCTATCCATCTTCGTCCCTTTCTCTTCCTCCAATGCGTTTCTAAGAATCCTAAAATAATTTTATCAATAGGAGAGGGTGTCGGAGGAGAATTCTAGAAAATGCATTCGGCATGTCTCTTCATTGTCACCATCAGTAAATGGCACTTCCTTCAAGCTTCTTCAGCTGCAGTTTCTAAATAATCCTTCTGGCACTCATGCGCAGCTGAACGCTGGAAATACACAAGATGCACTAGGCAAAAGTGATCAGACCGTATCTGATCAAACAAAATTAAGGAGAGCTCTCCAAAATATAAAAACATCTCTTTTTGAGAAAATAATTGTTTGACCACCAAACAAACTTCTATAATAAGCTAATAAGTTAAAAAAAAAAAAACACCAGCAACTGCGGAAGACATGATTGAGATGTATCTAGGGCTACTGATTGTTATTTCTTTTCAATTTATTTAGAAACTGTTGATATGATCGCTCATAGAAGCAAAGACCTTGGCGCCGAAAGACAAAATGTTTATCAACAGGAAAGAATTAACTGTGTTAACTGGAAGAAAAATATGGAATGTTATTTCATCGAACACTATAGGCTACTGGACTAAACAATGCAAATCTAACTACCGCACACCTACATACAAGGATCCATGAACAAGTAATGGATATTCCCATTATCTGGAGACAGCACAGTGGTAGGAATATAATTGGAGGGAGAAAAAAAAAAACGTAGGAAAGTTCATTATACAGTAAATTCAATATATTACGAAATTATGATGATGAAAGCCGGCACACCACTAAATTATAATCAGATTCACTACTTCAACTAAAGATGGTGTGGACCCATCTTATATAAATAAAAAAAAAAAGTTTTCTTTTTGGATCCACAATACACAACCATTACAACGTTCATGTCTCGCCTAGCAACGCCGCGCTTGCGCTGCACGCCATGGCGAGAGATATTGTTGTGGGTTTCGCGCCCGAAGGGGGACAGGAGATGTGCACGCGCCCAGACAGGCGATGTGCACTTGTACGGCTCGCGGCGTTTTCAGGACAATGCGCGCATGGCGCGCTTTCACTTTCCCTCCCTCTCCCCCATGATCTCCTCCCCGTCACAAAGTCACTGCTTGTGTGAGGCACAGACTCCCCAATGTATCCTTCAGAATACAGCCTCAAACAGGACTCCAAGAGCAACTGAACGCATTAGATGGCTGTATATAAAGAAATGATTTTGCAAAATGAAATAAACTGCGACGATAGCTTCCATTTTGAAAGGTAGGCTGGTTAAAGTGCAGTTAATGTTCGGACTTGGTTCCTACTTTACTTGCCTTTAATAAATTACTCAGGTATACATTTTTCACTCACTATCTATAATTTGTTATCAGCAGATACGTGTATAACTTTATTTAACATTACTTATTATGGATTTAAAACGAACTACTTTCCCACAAAAGTTCAACTCTGGAGAAAAGACGAAAGTGCGTTCACTAAATTGGTGTATATTCATTCCTGATGATGTGCGCTTTATTCCTGCAGTGGTGCCAAGGACACAAAGCGCCCTCTCCCCAGGCACTCATCTCGCCGCCAGTGGCACACACTAATTGGAGGAGAGATTATATTTGCACAAACCCAGACTATAAATACTCTTTGTTGTTAAACACTGCGGAGGCACATGAGATAAGGACGCCGCGCCTTAGCAGGCCCACAGAAAGAGCACGGGGAGTAGCCCTCATTATTCCCCAGATTCTAATTAGCTCCATGAATAGGGGAGGGAGGGTGCTGGGTGACGCCGGCACCCTCATCCAGCCTCTTGGTAGGAGCAGGCAGAAAACACCTTCCAGCTCAGGGTTCAAAAAGGAATTGTTGCCATGCCTCAAAGAGCCCATGATCTTCGTCAATAATTTAGTGTCGCTAATAAAGGGCGATAAGTACCGATGTGACTCATGTGGAGAGGCTGGGTGCCGGAGGGATTCGAGGCAGATATGTCCATCACTTGAAGCAGCACATCTACAGAAGTCAGCTTTTTTGCATTAGAAAGGTAGAATTCTTTTTTGACATTTCTTCAATTGTATTCGGAATTTAATTCATGTAAATCGTTTTTCACCCAGTGTTCTTTTTATTTATTTTTAGAGTGTTTGTAAGGACGGAAAGCAATGGAATATAGTAATTAACAAGGTGCGTCACAGGCAGAAGCACACACCTGTTTTATACACATCATTTTAAGACTGAATAAGAGGAATTTTTCTCCCTTGCAAAAAAAAAAAAACCTTCAAGAACATTAAAAGGACTTTCTAGCTCAATGAAGCATATTAGGCATACACTGGTTCATGGTACTGTGACATTTGCACAACAGAATTTGCATTGGTTTGTTAAGTGGACACCAGGGCTTTAAGTGGAATGAAAAACCTGGGGCAATAGGTCTGGCATTTATAAGAGTTTGAGCTATTGGCATTGTAAATGACAATGCCTTTTATTTATGAGTTTGTTAATTATTAAAACAGTTAAATAAAAAGGATTGTCATTTACAATGCCAATAGCTTAAACTCTCGCAAATGCGAGACCTATTGCATTGCAAATGCTTGTTTTATAGTGGACTCGGGAACAGCTTTAAAACATTGCGGCACTCAGGTCATTAAGAAAAGACATTGTCTGGATTATAATGGCAACCTGGGCAGGAGAATATGTTGGGTGTACCAAGGGCCCACTAGGAGAGAGAAGCCAGGGCAGTTTGCCTCAGGACTCACACTTAAAGCGATATACTGCCACTGCTAATTTATCTATTACAAAAAAAGGCCATGCCTGATTTTGTGATGGATTAAAAATGGGGCAGGTAAAGTCAGCCCGCACTAGGTAGTGACCAAATTAATGTCCTGAAACACTTTTGGAGGCAACGCCAGCTTCTATTTCGAAAGAGGTGCTCCTGCTGCTGGAGAAACAGAGAGGGCCCCAACATGAAGTCGGGTAGCCAGGCCTCACAAACTCTTGACAACCGACAGCATCTAGCTGAAAAATCAATCCAAGGACTAGGATGAGGAGAAAAAACTGCTCCCCTGTTAGCCGGTTTCTGGGCAGATAAGGGCCACTCTATGGTACTAGGTGGGTCAGAGAAAGTGCAATGGCAGCACACTGTGCAGTCATGAAAAGCACCTCTACAAATTAATGCCAGCATCATACAGCTGAGAACAATGCCCTTACTCCCCTTGGCAATGGTCCTGCGCTCCTCTCACTACAGTCAGGTTGAAGAATGGTAAGCCACTAGGATGCCTTGGGCCCAGTCTGTCCAGACCTTCTTGAGAGCTCTGGGCAGGAGTGCTATCGTCGGGAAAGCATACACGAGTCC
This sequence comes from Triturus cristatus, assembly GCF_964204655.1. Taxonomy (NCBI): domain Eukaryota; kingdom Metazoa; phylum Chordata; class Amphibia; order Caudata; family Salamandridae; genus Triturus; species Triturus cristatus. The sequence continues at coordinate 326,875,760 of NC_140592.1, read as the reverse complement.
CGAGTTCCGCTTGAGGCAGAACACATTTCCAAGCGAGATCTACGCCTTGGAAACTCCAACACGCCAAAGTGCTGACTGTGCATTCTCAGGAGTGGCAAACAGATGGAGCCAAGATTCTCCCCAATCACATAACAGACCTTGCCACATCTCAGGATGTATTTGCCATAAGGCATATGCTAGGCGCCGATTGCTGAGTTTGTCCGCCATGGCATTCAATAAGCATGCCGGATTGTTCGCCACCAAGAAGATACCTTGGTGGTCCAGCCATTTCTAGAGGTACAAGGCCTCTTGGCACAGGGCCAGTGACCCCATACCACCCTGTTAGTTGCAGTACCATACGGCAGTGGGGTTATCAGTGAGCACCTGAACCAGCCTTCCCTTGATGGATGGTAGAAAGGCTTTCAGGGCCAAGAGGATGGCCCTCAGCTTTAGCAGACTGATATGGAGCCGGCACTCCACCAGAAACCAGAAGCCTCATCTCCACCTCTCCCAGATGGTTGCCCCATCCCAGAAGAGATCCATCGATCACCACTATCAGCTCTGGGAGGGGAAGGAAGAGGGTTTGCCACTGACCCAATCGTGCTCCAGTAATTACCACTGCACATCTTTTGCAGTCTCCTCCAAAATATGTAAGTAGTCGGAGAGGTCTCCTTTATGTTGGGCCCACTGTGACTTCAGATCCCACTGAAGAGCCCCAATGCTCGACTAGCAGGATGAAGGAGGACATTAGTACCAGCAGCCTCAGTTTCAAGGTCACTGAAATCCAGGACAGAGGCTGAGAGAGCAGGATCCTACGGGGAAAAAGGCACCAAACCGAACCATGTCCAGAAATGCTCGGATGAAAGGGAGCATCTGAGAAGGAGTTGGTGCGAATTTGGCACGTTGATAGTGAATCCTAAGTATGACAGAAGGTACTCTGGTGTCTGGAGGTGGTTGACGACTACCTGGGGCGAACCCGCCTACAACAGCCAGTCATGATGGTAGGGGATGACTGGCAAACCCAACCTTTGAAGGTGCGCTGCTACCAACGTCAACACTTTTGTGAACACCAGAGGGGCGCGGGTGAGAATAAAGGGGAACACAGAGAACTCTGCTCCTACCACAAAGGGCAGGTAGCGCTGATGGGCAGTCAGGACAGGAACGTGGAAACAGAAGTCCTGCAGGTCCAACTCTACCATCCAATCTCCAGGGTTGAAGGCAGGCAACACCTAGGCCAGGGTGACCATCTTGAATTTCTCACTGAGGAGGAAGAAGTAGAGAGGGCACAGATCTAGACCATGCCAAAGACCTCCAACCTTCTCGAGCACCAGAAAGGAGTGGGAATATAAACCACATCCTATTTCTGGCACAGGCACCCTCCCAATATCTCCTTTGGCCAAAGGGCTGGCACTTCCGGCCACAAAATTGAGAGATGGTCCTTGGTCAGTCCATGGGGGAACTGTGGAAGGTACGGCTGATGAAAAAGGAAGTGCAAGGAGTAGCCTTTGCGAACAATCTGGAGTACCCACCCTGTCTGATGTGTTTACCTGCTAAACTGGATGAAATTGGTGGATTCTGTCTCCCACCAGGTGCTTGAACTCTGCAAGGGTACACTAAAGGTGTTTGATAGGTGGGGCTCTGGTTGTTTACTGGGCAGCACACAGACCTTGGTCAAGAGGGAGATAGGCACCACAGTCTCTCCTGCAAAACATCTGGCTTCCCAGCTGGGGTGGGACAGGCTGGCGGTAGGGGATGCTGCAGCCGAATCAACAAAATCTATGTTAGAAGTGTTGCAGCTGATAAGCAGGGCCCAGAGTGCAGGCACACGCCCTGCTCTCCTTAAAACGTTCAAGGGCCAAGTCAGCGTTGTCTCCAAATAAGTAAGTCCCATTGAACGGCATGTCCATCAGGGAGGACTGGACGTCGCTTGAGAACACAGCAGAATGCAGCCACGCTTGACCTGGAAAGGCAACACTGGTGCCTGTAGCCTGTCTGAAAGTCATAGTGTCCAAGCCGCAACACATTGTGAACTTGGCTGCATCAGGACCATCCTGCATGGCCTCTGACAGAACAGGTTGAAGATCTTCAGAAACACAAAGGAGGACTTATGCCACAGAGTTTCATAGGACATGAGTGTAGTGGCCTAGTAATCAGGAAGCATTTATGGGCTAAAGGGCCAAACTTACAGAGGAAAAGAGGTGTTTCTCAAAAGTCTCCACTCACTTTGATTCTCTATCAGGTGGAGTGGTAGGGAAGTTGTTTGGGTTAGTCTGGCTGGTGGAGGCCTGCACCACAAGAGTCTCTGGAGACGGGTGCTGGGTCGCCTGGAGCAGGGCGATGACCATGAGCAATTTCCAGTAAACCGGGGGCCCAGTACAAGGTTTGGCTCAAAGTCAAGAAACTCAGACTCCCTACGCATGACCAAAGTGCTTCTCTGGCCATAGGAAAAGGGGAGAAAAGGTTCGACTCCGGAGAGGTGTCAAGAGTGGCATCTTGTAGACCCTCATACCAGTTTCACCAATATAGGATTAAGCTAACTCATCACCATGTTCATTATCCGAATCAGTGCCAAAAACAGAATGTAAAGAGCGTTGCCTGCCTGGTGGTAAAGAGAGTGAAGAAACCTCGATCGGATTTGAAATGGGGTCGGAAAGGACAATCGGGACTTCAGGTGGCAAAGTCAGCATCGGTGTGACTGGATTGAGAGTCGGTCCTGAAGCCGAAGGTGGAATCGGCAAAGAGGGTCGAGCTGACATGGAGGACAAATCCACTGGTGGTAACCCAGGTGGAGGCGCCACAGGAGTCGGTAGATAATCAAAGTGCCGGAGCATAGCTGAGCGAGATTCTTCAATTGGGCACGGCATGTCCGAGGGCCCCAGAAACTAGGGTTGTGCTGAAACCAGCCTCTAATCAGATCCAAAGTGAGGTGACTTCGGGAGCAAGAATGGGACTGCTGTCACGGACCAAGCACTGCATCGCAGGACCGCAAAGGGGGAGAACACTATGTTGACTTTGTTTTTAGTGCTTACCTGCGGATTAGGTTTGTGACGAAGACCTTCTCCTAGAATGGCTCTGGGAACATGGACATGATCGGAGTTCGGAGTGGGACTTGGAGCAATACGAGTGCTATGTCTTCTTGTGCCTGGCAACAAAGTTTCACCTCACGTACCCTGACAGCCTTCGGGTTCACGCGCAGTCCTCACAGGTCTTGAAGTCTACCACAGACACAGTTGGTGGGGATCTGTCACAGACATCTGCTTGTGACAGTCCTTAAAGGGCTTAAAACCGGTTGTCTTGGGAGGAGTGACATCCTTTGCACACTGATAGAAATGTGAAAAAATCTTACACAGGTAGTCAAAGAGGCAAAAGAGGAGACGAGCTATGGATCAGCATCTGAAGGCACTGAAAGAAAGGAAATTATTTCAGCGCTTGGAGTCCCTTCTGGAGTGGAACGGCGTCAGGGCGGATCAGGCCAGACTGTGGGGGCAGGGGTGGGGGAGGAGAGACAGATGTGAAGAGCTGCTTTTGTTACTGTGGGTCGATTTTGCAGCAGTGCCGCAAAATCGACCCCCAGTAACAAAATCAGCCCCCACTGCTACAAAACCGGCCCCACCATTTCAGCCTCCCTGGGAAACTCCAATTTTCCACTACGGTCAGTCAGGCCCTGGTGCAGAGCTGCATGGCACCAACTTCCGGCACGCAGAGGTACTACTCAAAAGTTTCCGGAACCGGTTTGATGCCTATAGAATATACAAAAAATGAGGAATCTGCAGCTAGAAGCCTATCAGTAAACTATGGTCAAGTCCTCTTGGTACAGTGTGAAAAACCGTTATCGCAGGCAACAGAGCTACAGTTCCAGGGCAGGAATTCAGACACTCGGTGAGGCAGGTTGCCACATCTAGAGTACAAGGCAACCTTTAGGTCATTAATCTTGTGTAGACCAACCAAGTGTCCACTAATGAAGAAAGGTTGCTTTATATACGGTCATCTGGTTGAAGATAAAAAAAAGGTTGCTAGTTATGGGCAACTATGTAGATTTTATGAGGTATGTGGAGCGCTTCTTTACAGCCTATGCTATAAATCAGCTCCCACCAACCATCAGTTTTTGAGTACCTCTTAAGCTCTACTATAGAAGATCCCTCAAAGGCCCTTTATTAGTGATAAGCAAGAAAGTACTAAGCTAACAGTGGTCACTAAAGAAGAGACCACCCTATTACTGTAGCACAAACAACTATTTGCCAAATGAGGCATAACAGTCTCTAGGCCTCAACCGATGTGCTATCCAGCCGTTCTAAAGCCCCAGGACTCCCCGTACCCTTACTCACCAGGCTGCTAGATCTGAAATCACCTGACAACAAAACAGAGAAGATATTGCTCTTACCACGTGCTGGAAAGGTTTGTGTCACTGCTTGATTTGCTTTTAGTTAGTTATCTTGCAAACAGCAGATTGGTCATGGCAACCAGGTGTACTGCACAACAACAACAACAAAGACACAGTGACAAATGGTCAGACCTCGACATCACTTCCCTTATGAAAAAATACCATAACATAAGAGAGTATAAAACAGTTGGCTCAATAAAACAAGCATTGGCATAGCCAATAGGTCTCGCATTTGGGACCTTATAAGTTTTTAGCTATGCAATCGTTGATGTTATTGCACCAAGGATATTGTGCTGCATAACTAAATACTTATAAGGTCCCAAAAGCTAGACCTATTGGCTATGCCAATGCTTGTTGATGGGGGAGGTGAAGGGGAGGCTGAATACGCATGGTGCGGTGCAGGGGAGCCAAGGAACCACTCTGTGCTGGGGAGCTCTGAAAGCATGGTGCCTTGGAAGAAAACTGAAAAAAGTGCTGTGCACACAGGGTTGTGCACAAGGATATATGATATTGGCAAATTATGCTTGTATATGTAGCCTTAACACAATTGATTAATGTGGTTAGCAAACATGTGCATTGCACATGTACACCAATGGTACAGCTTGGTTCATGCGCTGCAGTTTATTCTTCGTGCGCTTTTCAGTGCAGCAGATTCATTGTATGGGTAGAAATAACGTGCTTTATCTTGAGTGCCAGCCCCTTCCCTGAATAAGTGGAGTGCTCAGACCTGCAGAAAGTCTCTACAACCAGAGAAACTACTTTATACACTGATTCATTGTTTTCTATTCTCGCCTGAATTTACCATTGAAAACAAGGAAGCTGTGAAAAAACACTTGGAAAATGTTAGGACTATATTTCCAGCCTACTTCGTTTTTGTATAAATATATTTTACATCTAATTCCACCATTGATATGGTGGGTGCGGGGGCAGAGGGGTGGCTTAAGGGGGGTAATGGCGGTCCCATTATTTTAGAGGATAAAAAAAAATCAACAACAACAAAAACGTAAATGTTTGTGTACATAATTAAATTTACACTTATGGAAGGTAAAATAATGAAAAAACACAACTCAACACTTTGCCACCTACTGGATGAAAGAAGCTAAATGTAATTTCTGATTGCATCGAGAATTTGATACGAAAGTAGGGTCCAACAAGTTGGCCAGGGTATTCCAGTGTCTTAAACCTTCTGACAAACAGCGAACTTTGAGAGTGTTCTGAAATTTACTACGGGCTGTAAGCAATGGATGCTCGAAGAGCTCTTTCAGTAGGACGCTGCTCTAACACAGGTCTCTTAGGGCAAACCCCGTCCAACTTCTGCAAGTCAGCAGCTTTGTCACCTCAGTGAACGTTTTAGTCTGGGACTACAACCCCTTTAAACAAGCCGAGTAATGCAGTTACTAGTGAATACACACGACAGAAGCGCACAGCTTAGGAACATCTTAAACACAAGAAACTGGTAACCCAAGCTATGCAGACCCCCAACAACAATCATAATGCTGAAGCAGAGGTCAGCATTCACCGGCATTATCTTGGGTCCGTACAGCATTGATGCGGGCTACGAGACGGTTTGAGTCTCCCTTTCTCCCTGTGATTAATAAAAAAAAATCAATATAAATAAATGATAATCATTTGTTAAGAAAATAAAACTGGTAAATGGGAAACAAAATAATAAATGTACTATGCCTACCACAGTACAGGAAGCAGGAAGTGGTGGGATAAGGGAGGGGGTGGCAAATGGTGTGCACTTTCGCGGCCGATTTGATGTTCTCAGTGGCCGCGCGGCTCACTGAGAACATCAAAGCAGCCACGAAATGATCACACAGGCTGCCAAATGGTGCGCGCGCCCGGCGCACATTACCTGTAGTTGGCGGCCTGAAAGCACTAGTTTGCATTTTCAAATCCCCTGTTTACAAAAGCTCTTGCGAGAGCAGTGCTAAAGCGCTGGCTCAGGCGAGACCTAGAAATCTACTCTTGGATCATAGCTGGTTGGTAATATTTTCAGACAAAAAACAATGTGCTGCTGTGCGGAAATTAGATGTGTTATATGGTGTGGTTGTGCAACCTCACAGTGTAATACACCTACCAACCCCATTTAGGTCCAGTAGGTTTTGTCAGTAAAACCCTCAGCTCAACCTAGAGTAGCTGTGGCACTGTGCAGCAAGGCTTAGTACGAGGCAAAAGTGTTAAGCATTTAAATGCCACCAAACCAATGGAAGAAGTTGACAAAACACTCAAGGCATCAGACACCAAAAAAATAGGCTGTATTTTTATGAGAATTTAGACATTAGAACGAAACAGACACAATGGAGGGTTTCGGAGATATTGATTTTCCAAGCAATAATACATCCATCAATTTCACTCAACCGCAAACAAGCAATGGTAAAGTCAACAAATTGGTCGTTGACATGTCTCTCCAGGAGGGCTGAAATCATTCTCGTGGAACAGGCTCGATGTGTGCCTGGGAAGGCACAGGAGTTCTTAAGGTAATAACGTGCCAGCTTTGTAAAAGCTGCACATTGCAACAAGGTACATCAATTTTGACTTGAGATACAAGTCAGTCTTAATGAAACGAGTTGTTCGATACCCTAGTGAGTCCACTTTGGTTGCACCGTTCAGGAGGGAGCACAGCAGTGGGGACAGCATGAGCATGTAATCCTGTACTCACTAATTAGGCAACCAACACTTTCCACAGTTAAAACTGTGTTTTCGCGTGTTTACTGTTAGGACATGTAAACTACATGTCCTGCCTGTGTCACGTGTTGCACCCTGACTTGGTAGGCCTGCCAAAGGGGTAACTTAACACAGATGTATAGGGGATGCAGTAGCTTTGCCATTGCTTTTAATGACAAAGATGGGATATGAGTGTATGACTGCTCTGCCAATCATCAGTGGCAGACTGGGGGAAGCGTTTTACTTGAGGGGCCTCCAGGGGGGCACAAACAGTGCTGTAAGCCCTAGGTACCCTATACTAGCGACCTACAGATAAGATAGTCATTTTCCATTGAGGACATACACTTTAGGATCAGGGACTGGCACAGAGGTCTGGTTAACAGGCCTCATTGCACTCCGAGTAGAAAAACCAGCAGCATCAGTCGACAAACTTGGGGGGGGCACCCATACAAAAAGAGGCATTTCCTTACCGCTGCCATACATTTCCATTTTTGATATCATATGCCTGCAAAACACCTGGAACCAGGCAAACAAACTTGGGTTTACAAGGTTACGAAAGCTTCTGTAATCGCGCAACCATGATATCACCCCTGGATAAACCCAACAGAGGACTAACAACTTACATTTTGCCAAACAAGCACAGGAAAGGAAGAAAAAGGACACTAGCATCTAATAGGTGCTTCGGATGGCCTTACAAAACTGCTTTATTTCTCACACAATATTTATGAATTTTCTCACACATTTATGAATATCTAGCTGCACACTGCCTATAAAGCCCAAACAAACCTAAATTAATAAGATCATTTGTTACTTTACTTTTTCACAATCAAGCTCAAACAAACGCGTCGTCAAGGTCACAGGGGAAATTCATTTTAATCTAATGTGCAGCAATTCTGAGAATACTTTAATCCTGATTGAAGACAGGGTTTGAAATAACCCAGATGCCTAAATTCTGCAACCAATGAAAAGACTATTTGGGGGACACACCAACTTGACTCATTCAATAGCATGGGACTACCAGCATTAAACAGACTCTTTTCAAGTGATAATCCAATTACACTCAACTATCAAATTCAAGTTAGGTCATCTTAGATTATACATTTGTGTCAAATGACCTGGTGAACCAATTCGAAAGCTTTGAAATTGAAGACCACTTTGAAATCAACCACTTTCCACAAAAAGGATGCCTACTCCCAATTAGCAGGGCAAGCAAACGGTACTCAAAATCTAAAACAAATAAAATGAATGCTACAAGCATGGCAAAACTTTCAGTATGGAATAAAAACACTCCGCACCTAGCCTACCAATTTTCCATGGCAAATTCCTCCACAAAAGAGGTCCTCTCTACTCAAAACATTTGAATAAAATGTTAATAGTTTAGCTCAGTAAACCATTAAAACCTCTACAAGCCTCACAGATTAATACAGAATTTAGGAGACAAAACCAAATTATCCGGCACAATCTTGATTACCAAAGGCCTAAAAACAAGACAGTCTTGGCACCCTCGTATGTGGCAGATATTCGTACATCCCTAAGCAACCAGCAAGCTTACCTACCCAAACGAAACAAATAAAGATTATGCAATACGCAGACGACAGCTGTGTCTGATCAAACCGGGGTTGGTCTCAAAAAAATAATGTAGACCTTAGGAGAATACTCCTGCATTAACAATTTAGAGATCAGCCATGACCAGACAAAAATTGGCCACACTCGCAAGCCCCACAAATTCCTCCTACGTACAGAAACTTGCCAGAAAATCTTATAGCGAGTACATTCTTACATATACCTAGGAGTCCAATTTCAATCACATGGTTCTATAAAAGCACACTTTGTTTTTCTGCAAAATAAAAAAATCACCCTTAACATCAGTATTTCATAAACAACTCAGTAACATGGTCAGCCCCTTTAGGAACCTACTGTTAGAAAAAGAACAAAGATTCTGTCTTCATTAACTTATGGCCTGGGAGGCTACCGAGCCAATTTACTACCTGGTTTAAATAAAATACAATGCAATCCCTTCAGAGCCCGGTTTTGGTTGCTTCAGTCATCAATGCAAGAGCAAATCAATCTGAAATTCCTGCTCCGAGAGCAATACAGAACAGAATGCAGCAATCCTCAGATACTTGTTCAGGTTGAGGCAAGCTGTACATAGATCTATTAAAGATGTCTCAACGTGAGAATTTGAACCAACCTACTATGAAATAGTAAAAGCAACAGAATTGATTATATGCATAGCCACTGGGCCAGTTGAAATACTTTTACACATATGAAAATTTATTTTATAAAAACACTTGAAATTTGGGGAAAAAAAGGACACCAAAAAAAAAAAAATCAATAAAGCCAATAAACTTAGGCACGCCGGATAGAATGGTTAACACTCCAATAAATGGTTGTTCGCACAGAACACCTTGATCAGGCTTTTAGAGAGATATAGACTTTTATGTGCAGAACTTCTGATGCAGTGATTTCAGTCTTTATGTGCAGATCATAATTTAAAAAAACATCAGCGCTCCAGAACTATCGGTTAGGTCATGTTCATATCACCAAGACATGAATAAAATGAACAGACCTTTAATGCTGTTCCAGCCATACAAGCATCCTGACGTTTTCAAGAATTTGAAACATGATTAAGTCTAACCAACAAAAGTCATTACATGTAAAACATTTTCAATATCTGTATTTCTAATGGAGCACAGTCTGCACATCCAATTTTTGTTTGTTCTACAAACATACCTTTTGAAGAAAGTTGGGCTTTAATTTTGTCCAGCTCATTCTGAAAGACATCAGCAATATAAATGTGTAAATGGGAGCAACTTTGTAAACAATGTACAACTTTTCAACACCCACATAAAATTGACCACAGAACCAGATTCAGAACACATCAGAAATACATATGAAATTGTAATGTTCCTATACTGTCAATGAGTAACACAGTTGGACCTTTTGTCTATTTTAAGTCTTCTGTCAAGGACAGAGAGCCAACCTGATCTAGATGTTGGAAGCAAAATAGAATACTTTTTTTTTATAGATTATTCAATTTAGCACGCTGCTCAGTTTGCAGCAGCAGACTAACTTCAATGCATGGAAATGGTAAAACAATTACCATTTCAATAAAATTCAAAAAAGAAAGAGTAAAACACATAATGGATACCATTGTCAGATTGAAAAAATATTTACAGTAGTAAATGGAAGGGTAAATAGAGAAGCTTTGATGCAATCAAAAGAACATTGATGTGTATTCAAAAAATACTTTAAAATGTTTAGCAGTGACAATTCTTCAAAGAAGCACCACCTCAACTAAACCTGTACTGCTGATTTTAATCCTGATAAATTCAGCTTCCCTATAGAGCCCTGCTGACAGCATCTTCACAAGTCAATGGGTGTAGATCCTGCAACTGGATTTGCTTCAGAGAAACAGAAAGTGAGTAGTCTCATCCGACTATGGGCCTAATGATGGTGCATCCAGCTTGGCCTCTCCATTTTGCTGGACTTATCCATAAGTGAAAGATATTCATATTGGTGTGTATATATAGTTTATCAACATAAAGCCTTTAAGGTTATGGTAAGTGCGCCAAGGAAATACGGTGAAATATAGTAAGCTCAGCTTGCATTAATGATAGTAGATCCACTCTTAAAATGTGCACGAGTGTTTCCAAAATTAACAATTTGTTGCAATTTGAAATGCTCACACAATGCTCCTTTAAACACTAAATACCATTTTTCCACAGTGTCATTTAATTAGGCAAATTTTTTCAAGATACAGATAGATATATTGCCACAACTCTAATTATTCGTCGCCTGCTGCCGACAAACGAGAGCGGACCCAGAGATAAGTGCAGATTTTTCTAAATTTATTACCCGCAAACAAGTCTCGCCATAACGCGTTTCGGCAGTCGCCTGCCTTGATCACATGACAGTGTTTGGGTTTCTCTGTGCTACAATTAAAGTGCCAGTGCTACTACATTTCCCAATGGACATAGAAAAAATACTTATGATCAAACTTGTGTACTTTTCAACATTTACGTAATTGGTTGCCTCAATGCATGTTTTCCACTTAATTGTGACAATTCCATTTTCAAAAACACTTGTAAATTTCCCAAAAGCATTTTATACAACAAACGAGTATCCCTTCACTTCCACTTGGAAATTCATGGCATAAATACAATAAAAACCAATTGTTGAAATGTGCATGTTCCTAGTCCATTGTTTATCTAAAATCAAATCACCATAATACCATAAATCAAAACTGAAATTCTCCTAATATTTGTGCAAAATAGAAAAAACCTTAAAATATATCCCCAAAAAGTGCATATAGTTGTCATATCATTATAACATACAGTTTCTTAGGCACATACGCATACTATCCATTTATGTTGACATAATGTCTTTATCAATGTATTAGAAAAATATCAATATGGGTATGGTCATTGGGTGCAAATATTTGCATGTGCAAATGAGCAATATTGAATGGCGGGATTGATAAATTGATTCTACAATTGATTCCCATGGTTGTAAACATAGATATAAATATGTAATTAAATAAATAAATATATATATATATATATATATATATATATATATATATATATATATATATATATATATATATATACACATACATACATATATATATATACACATACAATATCTTAAATACAACTCAATCATAAAATTTCATCCATCAATAAAATATTCCATAAAATTTGCTATATATACAACCCATGTGCATAAAAACTATGATGAAAACGTCAAGTTTACTATAAAGAACTCATGTTTGTGCTATATTGCTGATAGGTTCATTGAAATCGAGTATATCCAAAGATCTAATTAGATTTTCATGTGGAGAGCAATACGATACATTTACGTTGTTATCAATTTGTTAAGAGGATATATATTATAAATAAGAGTTTCTTTAATTTAATGTGATTTCATTTGATTATATCAAATATTAGAAAAGGGTTTGCATGCACGATTATACTGATCATATATTGACAATTTCTTAGATACTGTATATGGGATCCTCACAAAAAAGTATAGAGATCCTCAGACGTATTGAGGCCCCCCGGATGCTTAGTATCTAACTCCAAAATGAAGTGTGTTTCTAATCTTCTTAATTTGGCTTCCCTGTTGCCTCCTCTCTTATCCAGTGGAATTGCATCCACCACATAATATTGCAAATGGGAGAGGTTACTCTCATGACATTCTTTAAAATGTCTGGCAACAGGATAGCTTGAGTCATTATTAATGATCGCTCGTGTGTTGCAAAATTCTCTTGTGAACCGCTAGTTTGGTACTCCCAATATATTTTCAACCACAACTGCACTCCAAAACATAGACCGCATATTCGGTCTTGCATGTTAAGTGCGGAGTGATAAGTCGGGGAACGTTGCTAAAAGCTGTACAATACTGTGTTTTATTGGTACCAAATTTGCATGCCCTGTAACTACTGCATTTAAAAAACCCTTTTCTAGCAGATAACCACGAGCCAGTATTATGATCCTCTGGATTGTTACAGACCAGAGCATCACCCATAGAAGCAGTCTTCCTATACGAAATTGATGGTTTCTTAGGCAGATTATGCCCTATAACTGGATCATCCAAAATTATGGGCCAGTTACGTCTCATTTCTCTTATCTGTCTTTCCTGCCTTGAAAATGATATAATGAGTCGTATAGGTTCATTCAGTGATCCCACTGATTTCTTTGATCTATTTTGATAAATTAATAGCTCCCCTCTGGGTTTTTCATTAGATTTCGCTATGGCTCCGTCTATTATCTTTCCCTTGTATCCTCTTTCCAGAAATCTAACTTTGCTCTCATTTTGTTTCTTTTGACATTCTGCTTCCCTGCTACAAATCCTTCTTATTCGTAGCATTTCCCCGTAGGGGATGCGGTCTATAAGATGGCGGGGATGTGCTCTGGATGCATGTAATAACGTATTGCCTGCCGTGTCTTTACGATATAAGGTAGTGCATATAACATCATCATTAATCTTAATTTCAACATCCAAAAAAGTGATACTTTCCTCACTGATATTTGAAGTGAACTTTAGATTTACATCATTCACATTTAGTTGGGCTATAAATTGTTCTGCGCTTTCTTCCGTTCCTCGCCAAATTATAAACAAAATCATCAATAAATCTCAGCCAACATATTATATTATCTTTGCAGGCGCTACCATATTGCTTTCTGAGGACCAACTCCTCCCACCAACCCATGAATAAACATGCATAGCTGGGGGAGAAGCTGGCCCCCATGGCTACGCCTTGCACCTGTTGATACATTTGATTCTTAAAAAGGAACAAATTATTGTTCAAACAAAATGTCAGCAAATCAATGATCATTCTATTGTGCTGCACAAACTGTATTGATCTGCGTGATAAAAAATATTCCATTGCTCTAATTCCATCCCCATTTTTTATACAGGTATATAATGAAGACACATCTAGTGCTATCATGCGATATCCTTTATGCCAGTGTATATTATTGATTTTCCTTAGGAAATCGATTGTATCCTGTACATACGACTCAAGGCCCTGGACATGTTCCCGAAAAAATAGTCAATATAACGTGACATCTTCTCAAAAGGCCCATCACAGGCCGAAATGATAGGTCTTCCAGGTGGTTTGTGCCTGTCTTTGTGAACTTTGGGGATGAAATAGATTTTCGGTATCATCGGATGTTCCTTTCTAAGATATTTATATTCATCAGGACTCAACATTCCTAGGTTTTTCCATGCCAGTCATTTTGTCATAAAGCAATCCAGAGTGGTTTTATATTTCAGGAAGGAGCTTTTTCTATAACACTCGGTATTACCTAATTGCCCCATGGCCTCAGTCATATATTCTTTTAGGGGCCAAAGGACAATGTTTCCACCCTTATCTGAGTTTCTTATGACCACTTCTTTGTCCTTCCGTAGTCTTTCCATCAATTGACCATACCTCCTTTCATGGTCTGAAATTTTACGTTTATATTTGTTAATTTCAATGTTAAATTTTTTGATTTGGGAGAATATATATATATATATATATATATCTATATCTCTGCCCTCCCTCCCCACATGCTCTCCTCCTCTTCAATGGTACGTCAGCTCCAGGATATGGGGTTCCCAGGGTCTGTAGAAGGCTCGGGAGTGGTGCCGTGTGCATGCCCCCATCCCTAAATAATAATAATATATATTGCCTCCCAGGACCTGGCCCATCCCAGGTGTTAAGAGTTGAAAAAAATATGTCGGCTGACATTTTTTTTTTTTTAGCAGCAATCCTGCAGGAGCGCGGCCAAATCACAGCAAAAAACTATTTTCTTTCAACATTTTGGCCGCTGTAGGGGCGGGTATCCTACCCTGTACCTTACATATCTTTTTTATAAACAAATTTTCAGGACAGGGGACTAAGAACCCAGGGTCCTGCAATTGCTGCTGCAAAATTCTCTTTCATATTGCGTTAGCCAATCAGAGTGCTCATTCCTGCAGGAGCAAGATGGCCAAAGGAGGAAAAAGCCCCCTATGCCAATCAGAACGCTCTATTTTTAGGTGTTGCCTAGTGACGCAGCACATGCGCTGCTCGCCTTGGCGAGATCTATTGTTGTCGGTTTCTTTTCGGAAGGGGGACAGGAGCTGTGCCCGCGTACAGCTCCCAGCGTTAGCACAAGGGCGTACCGCTCCCATCGCTCCCAGTGTTAGCACAAGGGATAGGAGATGGGCACGCGTAAGAAGCGAGGAGCTGCTGCTGCAGCCCGGGCACCGGAGGAGAGACCGGAGACAGGCGTGTGCTGCCGAGCGGGCGCCAGGGGATGGGTGGTGTGCTTCAGGGTGTAGGGGAGCTGCAGCGGGTATCTCAGCCTGAGGGTGTCCCCTTTAGTGTCCCAACAGCAGTGGCCGTGGGTGGTTGTGTTTGCGGTGCGCTTGTAGTCATTTGTGTACTACGCATACTATTACTAGTGTGCATGTATCCATCCTGCACGAGCGCCGCATCAGCTGTGACCCCCGCTCTGTGCATGTGGACACTGTGAATGTCCCTACGTGTGACCTTCACTTGTGTCTTTCTATGTGCATGCATCTGCTGTATATGCCCGGTGCATGTCAGCTGTACTCGCAGACTGAATGCGTGCCCATTTGTGACTATGCCCGCTGTGTGTGTATGTGTGCGCGCGTCATGTCGTGTATACTCTAAGTGTGTATTCTCTAAAGGAATGCATTTACTGTTGTAGGTGCAGTTTGTGTGTGCATTCACTTCGTCATCGGCTATGTAGGTATACTTTATGCATGCTGTATGTGTGCACCCTCTGTGAATGCCGTACGTGCAGCCTCCTGTGGGTTTAAGCGCCGTCTGCGCTGTCTGCATACCACAAGCATGATGTTTTGTACTGTGAGTTATCCGTAGACATACTGCATGTATGTCCCAAGTAGTATACAGGGTGATCTCAGTATGTTCTTTGCACCCTCCGTCCGTGCCTGTGTGCTGTCTCTATATTCGGTGTGATCGATCTCTAGGCCCATTGCGTGCGTGTTCGTACACAGTTCTCTGCTGCGCATGCACATGTGCTGTGTGTGCTCCATGTAAGATTGCACTGCACCCAGACTGTGGACACACTCTGTGAATGCTCGAAACCCAGCCTGCATATGTTCAACGTATATTTTGTTCCAGTACACTTGCGCGAAGCGCCAAAATGTAGCCTTTTTGCCGCTTCTCAGCGCCGAGTCCTTACAATCTTGTTACTAAGCGAGAATGTCGCTTTAGGGATGGAGAGGGTGACATCCCCCCGTTTTCACCCATTTATTTTATATTTAATGTTGGGCACCTTTGTCAGCTAGTAAATTGGGCAAACCTTGGCAGCTGAACATCGGTTCTATGTAAAGTATTATTGTACAGAAGACTGTCTCTTCATTTGACAGCTGCCGTAGTGTGTATCTGCACCGCGAGTGTCTGGTCAAACTCCACGTGTTAGGTGGTTTCAGTAAAGCACATTTTTTAAATAATGTAAAATCCCCATCCCTATCAGTACATTGCAGTTAAGTATACGGAGAAAGGGAGGTGGGTCTATCAAGGTATCAAGCGAGCTAAGGCACAAAGCTGTAGGGAAAACTAGTGCCAGTAATTCCTATAGCGCCATAATGCTGGTATCAAACGAAGCGCTTAAAATCCACATACCATGACTGATCCTGCCACCCAATGATCCCTTAAAATAGTAGCGTCTGTGCCTTAATCTTCCGGATGTACTGTTAAATAGCCCATATTCTGCACTATGTATCCGGACAGTCGGCTAAGTATTACTACATTATTCCGGATGCCCTTTCATATAGTGTAGATTCACAATTAGAGGTCTGTGTCATGTCAAATACCACAGATGCAATGAGTTGTTTATCTGGACTGTTTGTGAAATACATCACATAAAGCCTTATTTAGCTAGGAAGATGGCGAAACAGCAGATTGTGCCCTAGTGATCAGGGTGTTCTGTTAATTAGCACAAATTAATCTGTAGTATTTGGGGCGCTGTGTTAAACAACTCTGATTGTGCACCATTTATTTGTGTAATAATGTTCTTTAATTTATCACACTACTGTCTTTTCACACTGTAAATAACAGGTTTTACTATTACCCAATGTAACAATATACAAGACGTCCTGTGATAGGGCACTAGCCCTTCGGCCTGACCATGTCCATGATGTTAAACCAGCAGTGTCAGGGGGAAAAAACGTATTTTTTTAAAGAAATGCTGCAGCCGCTCAGGGAAAAATAGCATTACCATATGTCTCCGATCACATTTCGAAAATGATTGCCTATTGACCTTAAACACTTCATTGCATGTGTGACTGGCCGCCTTGTCGCCACCAGAGCCAAACAAGCATTTGCAATGCAATAGGTCTCGCATTTACGAGAGTTTGAGCTATTGACTTTGCAAATAACAATGCCTTTTATTTTTGTTGTCGTTTTAAAAGCATAAATAAAAGGCATTGTCATTTACAATGCCATTAGGTTAAACTCTGGTACCTGCGAGACCTATTGCATTGCAAATGCTTGTTTAAGTTGAAATCACGGATTCCCGCGAGAGTCTCTCGAACCCAACCATCCAGATATACAAATATTTTTGTACCTTAATTTCTTAATACGTACTAAACAGATTTACACCAAATCACAAAAAGCACACCTTCTGGAACAAAATCTGCCTTACTGACAAATTTGAAGGACCAGACCACAAGCAAGCTGGTACATGAAAGAGCTCAGACTCCCCAAACACCATCTCAAGCAATTCGGGAACAGACGGAAATAGACCCACAATGACACTGATAAAAACACCTACAAATCAGCCCTAAGATTATACTACCAACGAATTGGATCATCTCTCACCAAACATATCAAAGCCAGGATAAACCGCACCGAGAAAATCTTCACCATCATGAAGGGGTTCACAACACCTGCTGCAAACTCCTCCAGCATCTCCCCCTCGCTGAACCTCTGCTTTAAGCTCTCCCACTTTTTTAGCAACAATATCAGCAACTTCTACAACAACTTCAACCCCGGCAGGATTCATTACCATCATAGCACTCTTACCCGTCAAGACATGCCCCAAAAATCCACCATGATTACCTTGCACACCATCATCACGTTAGAAAACGCTATTACCTTGCACTCCATCCTTTCTGGAGCACAATCGGAGACCTGCCCTCGCTGCATCTTTACCAAAGGATTAGAACACAATCAGCTGAGCACTAACCCAGATACTAAAAAAACCTCAATTGACACAGCCACTTCCCCGGGCGCCTGGAAGCACGCCACATTACTAGCGCTCTCCCTTCGTTGACCTGAGACACTTGCTAAGTGCCGCGCCATCCACTTGCTGCCCTACCCTTCCAAAGTCCAGGAGAAAACTCATCAATAAGCGACTAGTTGACGTCCTAAAATACAAAGCCCTTCTCGACACCTCCCAATCTGGTTTCAGGCCCGACAGCAATGAGACTGCCCTCACTGCTGCTACAGGTGACATCTGACTGATCATGGACAGAGGAAACACCATTGTCTTCATTCAACAATTACACTACGCTGGCATACAAGGACCCGTTTTCTGCTGGATCTGCTCCTTCCTCTGCAGCCAAACCCAGTCAGTACTCTCACACTGGACCTCTTTTACAAAGTACCCCACACTCTCAGCCTCACACTGTTTAACACCTACATGGCACCTCTCGCAAACCTCATCCGAATCCACACAAAGTCATCAACTATGCAGATGACATCCAGCTCCCCCTCTCTGACGAAACGTCCAGTATCGGGACCAACTAAAACTAGTGTATGTCCAACATCACAAGATGAATGAAGACCAACTGTCTAAAACTCAACACTCGCAAAACGGAAGAGGTACTCTTTGGCAGAAATGCCTCGCTATTAAACTCCACTTGGAGGTTCAAGAGATCTCAAAACAACTCCTTACCCGGGTCCACCAAGCCAAGAAATTTGAAATAATACTGGATCACAAATTCTCAATGACCAAAGTCCATTTTCTACCCCCTTAAGATTCTGGAAAAAAATGAATCTTCAAATCAAATCTTTGATCAACACACGCAGAACCGTCACCTAAGCCTTCATCACCAGCAGGCTTATCTAGGGCAACATACTTTAAGTCGGTATTATTGCCCAACTGACCAGAAGACTTCAGGTCATACAAAATGCAGCAGACAAACTCACACTCAGGCAAACATATAACCTCGCACCTCAGAGACAATCACTGGCTCCCCATTCACAAATGCACATACTTCAAGCTCCTCACCCCCACTTGTAAAGCACTACACAACCTAGGCTCCTACTACCTCAACAGCTGCATACACTTCCACACACTGACCAGACACCTGGACTCAGCCGGAGTCCTGCTCGCTCACATCCACTGAATACACAGAGCCGTTGGTTGCTCCCTCTCCTTCCATGCTCCAAAACCCTGTAATGACCTCATCCTAAAAATCAGAGCCACTTCATCAATACTAGTATTCCGCAAGAAACTGACATGTCTCTTTACCTAGACCTCCACCATGGTCATATCAGTCTCTGATTATTAGTGCCAGGATACCTTACCAGGTGAGAAACACACTTTGAAAGTAAGCTTACCATAACTAAGCTAAGACCACACGCCCTGTCAACCTCCAGATTCTGCTACTACCCCATTTACCATTTTTTTCGCAAGCAACACAGTTCAATATATGCTGCCGTCAACATTTGGCAGAAGAAACTAGAACTGGCTTGGAATGATAATAACCATGGTAGCAAGGCTGATGTTAGAATATTTCGCTATGGATATCACCATTAGCTTTAAAAACAAGTCCCAGCCTCTCAGCTCCAGTGTGGCATTTAAGATCATAGTTCTCAAAGTACATGAACGGAATGTCTACCTGTAAGAAATACTTGTCCAGGCCCGGACACATTTCTATGGATCCATGTTTGCCTGTAATTATTTTCAATATATTGTTCTCAATGTGTACTTCCCCAATAACCTGCCTGTACTTCTACCACCCCTGAGACTAACCAGGCGTCCGGACGTGGGCAGGTTCCACGATTAGGAAACCCGTAATAGCGGTGGTTCACCCCCACCATTGCTGCGGAAAATTCGGACGTCCTAGGCTGGGGATCATCTACAATCCCTTCTAGGTCTCACCAGAAGGAAGATATTTCTCTCACCCGCTTATCCCTCTCTGGATTACCCACGAATCCATGACACAGGGACAGTACTTCATAGGTCACCCTCTTGACCGTCCCCACTACTTTAGAGTAGATTAGGATTCTTGTTCCACCCCCCCCCCCCCCAGTCCTGATGAAATGCCGCTCATCCTTTAGGAGAATCAAGGCATGAAACAGGTTGACCTATTGACCACTTTTCACTTCTCACCACACATATTGAGCTGCAGCAGGTTTCATTTTCCTTGCCAGCCAGGACTCTCATAGTCAGCTTTGAACCATAGTATCAGTGTCCAGCAAATAAAGGTCCTTCGGACACTCATAGCTATTTTTAGACTCATTTTAATTTTGACACTCACTCTACTCACCACATACTTGCTCATCTAGGGCCTCCTGGTAAACAACATAGAAGACCTCCAGCAAAGAGCCCCCCTGCAGGGCCCGTTGGGCATTGCGCCGCCGGTCCAACGAGGAGCTACCCTATGATGAAGCATGACACCCCTCGGGTGTTTGAGGGCTATTGCTCCTTATTGGAGCTCTCCCCTCCTTCCTTCTCTCACCTGGAATCCCGTCCCCCTTTTACCCTCTAGACCCGTCCCCCCCATAAGAACTGCATACCTACTGGTACATTTCTAGATATATGATCATGTATGCTGGACCTACACTTAAAAAGTCTTAGTCCTTCCGATTGTGTCTATTAACCAGTAAACACAATTCAGGATACGTTTTTTCTAAAATAAAGCAGGAATAAGATAATGTACTAATAGTTTTAAATAACACCAGCAAATGTCTACATATGCTGCTGACACTGTTTGGCGCAATAAACTAAACAGGCTTGTAATTAGGATAACCGAGGTAGCAGGGCAGATGGGAGAAAATACCGGTATGGATTTCACAGTTTGCTGTAAAAAGAAGACCTTGCATCAAACATCCAGTAAGGCATATCTCAATATGTAGTTCCCAGATACCCCGCCTGGTCCTCTACTTCCAGCAACATTAACCTGGAACTACAATTCAGCACAAGGTTGTCTGTAAACTTGTAATCTGTAAACCTCACTTGGGTCATATCTGCCCAGATATTATTCCCCCAATAAAATAACCAGCATACAAAAAAACAGTAATGAAATACGTAGGAAACATGCCTAAAATACCTTTAAACTTTCTGCATCCAGAGGTGCTTCTCCTTCTCCACCACTATCAAAGAACAGCTTTTGGATTATGTGTCTGTTGCTGACCTGAAAAACACATCCACAGTGAAAGCAACATTTGACCAGAAAGAAAGAACAATAAAATACATTTTACAAAAAAATACATTCTCTTTAGAATTTTAGGATTTTTCATTCAATACTGAGAAGATTGTTTTAAACTATTTGACTAGGAAAACACTGATATGGAATTCTTGCAACACTCCACTATCGTCCAAGTCATTATTAAAATATTCATTTGTATTCTTAGTGTAAATCCCCACCAGTTTTGTGGCACAAGGAACTTTAATTAGTTACTAGTAAAACACAGTGTTCAACAGTTACTTGGACTCTCAGTACTTGGGTAGACTACGAGAAAAGGTTAATCCACAATCACATGGTTGTTAACCTTATGGCTGTGTTTTATACAGGTTGAAATAATGTTTTAGGCGTTCCCTTCATGTCTCAAGTGTCACACATTGTTCTTGTGTGGTTGGGTCCTATCCTGTGTCTCCGGCTCCTGAGTTTCTCTTATCAGAGTACTGAATTCCCCATGCATGGACCTCCATGGATAAAGATGTCTGGTATTTTGGATCTATATTTCTTTCTTATTAGGATTGCTTGAATTTACAACTGTGATGAATAGGTTGATTGCACAGTCCGATGTACAGGTGGTCAGTCAACCAGAAGTCAAAAGAAGTTCTGTACAGAGGGAATTTCAGGGATTGCAGTCCAGTTTCAGATTACACCTTTCCTACTATGCATAGAGAGCTCACACATCAGTAATTTATTTTATTTAATACAATTTATTTTAGGAAAACTTATATTTATTTATTGCCTGATATTCTCTCCCTGTAATGCATAAGCTAAACTACCACCGCAGAACATGGTTACAACTATAAACCGGTATTAAATCTGGCTGGGTTTGTCTTTTAAAAAAAGAACACAGATTTAAGGGTCCTACGTAACTCATCCACAAAGAAAGAAGGAGCTTTGACCTGCTCTTATATATGAAGGTGATTTCGTCCACACATTTTAAGATGGCTTTAATTTAAGGTTATTCATTTCGGGAGGAATGGCATTAGAAAACATTTTCTGAGCTTGTGCATAAGCTAAAAGCAGAGGTCTGGTTACCAGGCAATGGATAAAAAAACTCAAATAATATACAAAACAATGACTGCTACTCAAAGTAGCATCAATTATTTATGCAGTACCTGAATTCTGCACTGTGGACATGTCCGGTTAGGGGCCGTGCTAAACCACTGGTTAAGGCTGGAGAAAGAAAAACAAATTATGGACAAAACGTAACTACAAATGGCACGACTGTTCTACAGATACAAAATGGCATCACAGTTATGCAGCAATTACACAATGCAGTACATGTTAGAGATTCAATTAGACACCCAATTCAATTGTAATTCTAACAAATCCTCAATATAGTATAATACACAAAACTTGAAATCTGGGTACTTGGACCTGGTAGTTTGCTTTTTGGAATGGAAGCTGCAACTGCTTGTGTATAACTGAACAGATAATCTTATATGCACTTAAGAACTAGAAAGATTATCCTTGTCAACACAAGACATGGTCCTTAAACCCCTTGTTGCTAGATTCACCCACCCCCCGTACTAAGCCTTTTTCTGGCTATTTGTGGTAGATAGCACTTAGGCCCCTGTAACTTTTTGACCACATAAGGTATCCACACCAAATTTGCGTCGTTTTCTTCCAACATCATGGGGATTTTAAAGGTACCCAGGGTTTGTTGATGAGGAGACCCAGAAATTAGCCAAAATACAGATAGATGTCGTTTTTTTTTTTTTTTAAATGGTTAAAAAGTGCTGCAGAAGAAAGAGTCTCGTTTTTCCCTGCAAATAGCATCAACAAAGGGTTTGTGTTGCGGAAATCACCATCTTCCCAGCTTTCAGGGACTGACAGACTTTTGTCGGAAAACGAAAAATGTTTACACAGTTTTGGCATTTTACTGGGACATAGCCTATATTTGCTATTTTTTGTGCTTTCAATCTCCTTTCAGTTAATGGTATAAATGGGTATGAAAGCAATAATGGATCCTGGAAAGCTATATATTTCAGAAAAGTAGACAAAATTCTGGATTCAGCAAGGGGTAATTTGTGTAGATCCGTCAAGGTTTTTTTTTATAGAAACTAACAGCTGAAAATAGGAAAAATTGAAAATGAGTTGAAAAAAACCAGCCATTTTTGCCAATGTTTTCACCTGCAACTTCTTCCAAGTATGACAGTTATTTGAAAGCAATATAACGTTACATCCGCTGGACCCTTCTGGTTGTGGGGACATAGAAGACTTGTAGGTTCACCAAGAACCCGAGGAACCCAGAGACAAGAACAGTGTCTTGCAATGTTTTTTTTTTTATTGTGTACCGGGTATATAGCAATTCATTTGGGAAAATAAAAACAGTGACAAATCGGTATGAAAGACACCTATGAAATGGGAACAAAATATAGAGTTTAGAAACAGTAGCTATTTGTACATTTCCGAAATTGTTGGTATCCATACTAGCATGTGAACAATAGGACATTTTTCAAAGTGACTTCTTTGTTTACACATAGTCTTACATCTGGAAGGCAGAAATGCATCGAAAGTCACTAGGTAATAACAGTTGCTTACAATTCTATGTCAGGACCCGGAGGCAAGGATTATGCATATTCTTTCTTCTTTATTTTTCATACCAGCCATTTTAAAACTTGAACTTTGACACAAAAAACTTTGTTTCCCAAGAACCACAGGGAAAACCATGAAGTGCAACGTGTCAACAGAGTCCACCAATCAGGAGTCCGCAGTCCTATTAACTAATCTTGTCCCTCGCTGTCTTCGTTGCTGCAGCCTCAAGTGAAGTCTGGACTTTGCTCCTTCCTTTAATCTTGCGTATTCTGACATATTGCTGATATTACAAGTTTTCCGTTAATTGGTTATGTTATTGTGCTGTTTTGAGTAACTGAGATTTTATTTATCTTACACTGACGGCCGCGGAAACGGTTTCTAGTCCCTTCGGGCCGTCTCCGTAGGTTAGAGGGCGCGCCTCCTGCGCTGACGTTACATCAGGTACGCGGGCGGAGAGCGCGTCAGTTATGGCCTGCAGTCGAGCGCCTCCACCCGCGTTCTCCTGTCAGTCCCCGGCCGGCCTGGAGCTTTACACCCCGCGGGGTAAGACTGCAGCGGTAGGGCTGCATATCGGCAGACAAGCCCAGGCTCAGTTTATAACCCGTTTTCAATACTAAGGGTGACATTTTGCCTATATCATCAGCTGCTTCTGGTTAGGCCAGGGGGTTCCCCCGTTTCATAGGCCTTTTTTTAGGTCTCGCCTGACCCAGCGCATGCGCTGGTCTGGCGAGACTTTTTGTGAGGGCTTAAAAAAATGCTACCATGGCCGGCCTAGAGCTACAGTAGCATGTGCGCGGGCACGCGCCGCGCTTAATCGCGATTGCGATCACTTTCACGGCCGCTTTGATGTTCTCTGTGAGCCAATGCTTGTTTCTTTTGTCTTACACATTCCTTGAGAGCGCATGTGTTTCCCAGATCTTTCTAGTGTTTCTATTCTCCCGCTCTGTGCTGTGTTGCTCTCTCACAGGATTGTGCTTCTCCTTCTATGCCCCTTTGTGATGCGCTCGCCCTGTTTTTGCTCCCCACATTGCTTTTTCTCCATTGTGCTTCTTCCCCTTTGAACTCCATATTTCTCTCTCTCTGGTATCTGCTTTTTCCGCCCCTCATGCACTCAGTGTTGCTTCCACTCACCCGGACCCTTGTGGTGTTTGAACCTCCCGTTTTGCTGGCCCTCATCGGTTTAAAGAAAAAAAAAAACTTTTGCACATTTTGTTTTTTAATCTATTAATCTAGTTCAGTTTGGCAAATAACATGGCCGCATAATTTTATAGGTGCATGCAAGTGTGTTGTGCGTGCCTGCAAATGACGCGAGCAGCTGTGTTATAGGCTTATTTTTTGTTTTTAAATCTTCTTTAGCCATTATGCACAACATCAGAGATGCTGTACACCTTGATTAAAAACCATTGGCAAAACCAATTGGTCCTAAAGTCGAGACCGGTTAGCTTTAACCATGCTTTTGGCTTGGGTTAAGGGTATGGGAAACGGAAGCAGGGTAGAGCTTTCCGCAGTGAAGACTGATGGTACAGGTACATAACTGCTTAATGCTTGGGCATTCTCTGGCCAGAATCCTTTCACTCTGCAGTTTTTGAAGAGAGCATACCTCTCGTTGATGCAATTGCCCGTTATGAACTTCTGCACACATCTTTTGCCCATGGTCAAGAAATTGATCTATGTTTTAGCAGACAACCCTGTTTTGTAACTGTAGATGCCTTATTTAAAAAAAAAATTAAAAAAGCCTGGTTATTTATTGCAAGTTGCATAGCCTGAAAATGACGTCCGACATGCTCTTGTTTTTGTTGTTTCAGCTCTCCCGTGAAGTACGAATAATGAAGGTTTTGAATCACCCCAATATAGGTGAGTGTAGTCTTCAACCTAAATATCTTTTTCTCATCCCATTTAACAGGGCGGTTGCAGTGGGCTTCATGGGCATGTGGATGGGCTGCATCTTTGTCACGTAACATGGACAGGAATTCATGGGCTGCAGATCATGTTCAGTGTGCTCTGTTGAGTGAAGGAATCCAAATTGCCAGCACACGTTTTGTGATGGTGCCATGCTCCAACATTATCTGTTTTCACATGCATTCTAGCATACATTCCGAAACAGCAGCTTGTGTTGGCATTCTAAAACGGGCCATGAAAACGTGATTTAATGTGTTGCAACTTTCCACTCTCCATCTGCATTCTTATTTGAGTGATGGGGCTCTCATCTGGAGATTTGGGTGCGCTCAGCTTATCTGCGTGTGAATACAGTTGATACGAGTTTGTTGACTTGAGTTAAACTTAAAGAAGTGGTGTACACTGTTCAAAATCTATTTACTTTTGGTCCAGTTGGAGGTGCTCTCTCCCAAGACATGCTTGGTTCCTGTCTGAAGAGGACCCCTGCACCCTTCTTTGATTTGTGTTATTTCCAGGCTCTTGTTTAGCCACATGGAGGCATTATTAAAAGTTTCACATTTCTGAGACTGATACAGCACTAGATGACAAATCTGGTATTAGCCTTGGCTAAGCTTGAAGAGAGATCTACAGTTTGTATAGAAGTCTGCAGAGGTCTACTTCCGAGATATGAAATAGAATTGTCCTGCTTGAATAATGCTGATGGGGCCCGGAAGTGTATTCCTTTTTTTGAAAAAAAAGTTTTTATTGATTTTATTTAAATCAGCATTGATGATATCAAACTTACAGACAGAAAACGATTCTCTTTACATAAGCAGTACACAAGAACAAAAAATAGAACAATCAGACCCAGTTCATTACTGGGGCCCATAATGCAAACCCAAATTCTTTTTTTCTTTTACCTTTAGGTTTGTACAAAGCAATTTCCAAATTATACAAGGATAATAGTTTAGCCTTCCATATAGAAAAAGACGGTGCATCCAGACTGAGCCATTGGGAGGTAATACACCAGCGGATAATAGCCATACATATAAACAAAAACCCTTTCTCAGGGGTTGAGCGCTTTCTAATATTTACCCCAAACTCATATCCAAATAACACTAATTGAGGTGTGATATTAACAGAGACTCCAAGACCTGAATTCAAAAAACATTGTATTTCTTTGAAAAAAGAGACTAGTACAGGACAATCAAATAACATATGCACCAGATCTGCTGCCCTCAAGGCGCATCTGGGACATAGATCCTCACGATTTGTTCCCCATTTAGCTATCTTCGCTGGAAAATAGTACAGATCAAAAATAGCCATATAGCATTGGCTTTTAAAGCTACCAGAAAAAATAACAGCATCGGCAAGATTCAAAGCTATTTGTAAATCAACACCTACTATCCCCAGCCGCTTGTCCCAACGTTGCTCAAAATAAACAAGATCGTCCTGCTGAGTTGCGATTATGATTTTAGAGAGTTGAGAAATCTTACATCTCCCTTTAATACATTCCAATATCGGATTCATTTGCAAACTGATCTGCCCTCTTGAGTCAAGTTTATCTAAAAAACATCGGATTTGGAGATGTTTAAAGAAGTCGGTGCGTTGCAGCCCGAACTTCTCTTGGAGTTCCGAAAAGGACATCAATTGATTGTTTAGAAAGAGGTCCCCAATAGTTCTGATCCCCCGAGTGTTCCATCTCCGCGTGGTTGCATCACAAAAAATCGTAGGAAGTTTCCCTATTATTCCTTAGGGCATGTATCAGTTATATTCCTCCAAAATAAAAAGTTTACAGACTTTTGACCAGACTGCAGCAGCGGCCCCCAGAATCTTGAAGCGGGTTCTTTTATAGTAACTGGACTCCAAAAACTTCGAAAATAAATATTTGGCTTCAGGCCCTATAATAAGCTCATATATAGATGGGGAAACAGCAGGATCTGTATACACCTGTGTACCAAAGAACAAAATCGCCGCCCAGTAATAATACTGAAATTGGGGGACATTCAGTCCCCCCCTCACCCTTGGTAGATTAAGTTTTTTGAAAGCTCTCCTTGTCCTCTTATACCCCCATATAAAGCGAGAACACATTCTTTCTATTCTTGTAAAATATAAGTTGGGTAACAGAAGTGGAATTGAACGGAATAAATAGAGAAATTTCGGGAAAATCACCATCTTAATAACATTACACCTACCATATAAGGATAGGTGAAGATACTCCAAATGTTCTAACATTTTATTAGATGAGGTTAAAATTGGATCAAAGTTTAAGTTAACAATAGTTTGTACCTTCGAAGCAATTTTAACACCCAAATAGACAGCCTCTGTAACAGTATTGACACCTGGAAGAACGCCAGTGCCGGTGAAAAGGACTTGTGTCTTATGTAAATTCAATTTGTAGCCGGATACAGAACCAAATTCAGCCGTCAAAATTTCAATTAGTCTCATGGATTTGACCACATCCGTTGTAACGACAGCCACGTTGTCAGCGTAAGCTAAAACTTTAATAGGTTCCAACATAGGCTTAACTGGTATAATCTCTAAATCGTATTCAATTTTAATCAACAGAGGCTCAATATAGAGAGCGAAAAGAAGAGGGGAACAAGGGCAGCCCTGCCGGGTGCCCCTGTATATCTTAAACTCCCCAGAATACGTCCCAGAAATGCGAATTGAAGCAGCAGGGCAGATATAAAGGGCTTGACTGGCTTGACAGACTGTTATATAAGCGTACATTCACTTGGCGACAAAGATGGAGGGACTTAAAACCTTTGGTTTTACGGACAACGACTTTAATACTCTATTGGGACAAATGACATCAAATGATAACCCAACCTCTTCACACCTGCACGATAATGCAGAATGGAACAACTTAC
This sequence comes from Triturus cristatus, assembly GCF_964204655.1. Classification (NCBI taxonomy): domain Eukaryota; kingdom Metazoa; phylum Chordata; class Amphibia; order Caudata; family Salamandridae; genus Triturus; species Triturus cristatus. The sequence goes on along the minus strand of NC_140592.1, from coordinate 326,847,506 downwards.
TGAATTTAAAAAAGAAATTTAAGCGCATGGATTCCCATGCTCACTATATGCTCGAATACCTTCGGGCTGGTGTTATACCATCAGGTTTAAGGGTACGCAATATTCCAGCTCTCTTCGTAGAAATCCGTAAGTTCCTGGAGCGTTGGTCACTGATTGCTAACCGCTGCTCCAGGGACTGGATGATCCTTATAATAGAAACTGCTAGAGAGGTTATGGCGGTATTGAATCAAGAGATACTAACCTTAGAGGATAAACTTAAAACTTCAACTGCGTTGGATGATGCTAAGGCGAGACTTGAGAAAGTCAACTCTGAAATGAAAGATTTTGATATCTATCTTACAAATAAAAAAACCGAAAAACTGAAAAAGGACATCAGATGGTATACGGAGGAAAAAGCATACCCTTACCTCAATGCCACATATTATCATCAAGGGTATAATAACTATAACCCTAGAAGAAGATTAGTAAACTTCTCAGATACATACTCATCAGATTCTGACAATGACAATGGGCAGGACGCGCCAGGTGGACATTATGGCTCATATAGGGGCAGACGAATGGCACAACAATCATTCCGTGGCCAATCTTCTTTTTTATCGAGAGGCCAATTCAGAGGCAGGAACAGGAGGTGGGCGTCGAACAGAGAGGATTCTCAATCAATGGCCCCTCAACATCAAAATCAGCAACCGTATCTGAAAACCCGCAATCAGCAGTACTGGCGTTAGAAAGTGAGAGCAGTAGGTTGGCAGGTGATGATACACTGCCTATCTTCAATCTCTCCTCCACCACCCTTAAAGATGATGAACGAGCTGTGTTAAGTCGGGGGTTATCATTTGTTCCCTGTACTCACCCGAATTTGTTCAAATTACATGAAGATTTTTTTTCTTTTTTCAGAAAAGTTAGACTAAAAAAATTCTTTCTTGACCGTCCCACCACTGATGATATAGACAATCAATCCAGATGCAAACCCCCATCACAATTTACTCCCACCCTTGATATGGTGGGCCCTGAGGTTAACATCTTCAAACAGAATGTTCTTAAGGAAATAACACGCGTCATTAAAAAGCCACCGTTTGTACATAACAACCTTACTCTTTCAGAAAATAATGCACTATGTAGCATTAAGACCAACAAAGACTTAGTGATAAAGCCTTGCGATAAAGGCGGAGGGATAGTCATAATGGACAAGAGTCAGTACTGTGAAAAAATGACCAAAATGTTGGCCATCCCCCAACATTATACGAAATCCCATCCCAAGGAAGTAATTAAACTCAAGGGAATTATCTCAGACATCACAAGTAAAGCTTTGGATCGTGGTGATATATGTCAGGATGAGTATAATTTTCTGAATAGATCTTGCCCTATAACTCCAGCTCTATACGGACTGCCAAAAACCCACAAGGATATAGTGGATCCACCTATGCGCCCCATTATCTCTACAATTGGCTCAAGTACTGAGCCCTTGTCTAAATTTGTGGACTCTTACCTCTGTCCCTTAACACAGAACTATGCCTCATTTATTCGAGATACAGGGGATATGATTAACAAAATTGAGGGGATGCCATTCAATTGCAATCAACACATATTAGTAACGCTTGATATTGAGGCTTTGTACACCAACATCCCTCAGTATCAGGCGTTACAGTCTGTCTCCGCCTTGTTACGTAGAACCCCAGGAGAAAGACCAGACGCTTTTATTTTGGAATGCTTGGAGGTGGTACTCATGAATAATTTCTTTGAATTTGAAGGTTCTTTTTACAAACAAATCAAGGGCACCAGCATGGGAGCATCTTGTGCTCCCAGTGTGGCCAATATATACATGGGTGAATGGGAGCTCAAGAATGTGTTTAACGAGGCAGCTCCTTTTTCGGATAATGTCATTGGTTGGAGAAGATTCATCGATGATATTTTCTTTATATGGACAGGAACAAATGAATCTTTGAACAAATTCATACTCTGGCTGAATGCGAGTGATTGCAATCTCAGGTTCACTGCTAAAAGCAGTATACATCAAGTGGAGTTCCTGGATATCCTTATCTCGGGATTCAACAAGGTCATTGGGGTAAGCCTATTCAGGAAACCTACTGCAAAGAACACAATACTACACTACCAGAGCTTCCACCCTACAAGTCAGAGAGATGCCATTCCTTTTGGTGAATTCCTGCGTATCAGGCGCAATTGCACTGATTTGCGTGATTTCCATAAACATGGAGATGCCCTGCGGGTACGACTTCTGGCTAGAGGCTACCCACATAGGCTCATAAGACATGCCTACAAAAGAGCCAAATATTACGATCGAGAAGCATTATTGGCAGGCACCACCCGCACATCTAAAGATCAGGTGGTATGTGTTATAAACCATTCTCCATTAAACCACAAGATCAGAAATATCATCATGAAGAATTGGAAAATTTTGAATAGTGATGATAACATTCAGTTGGAACAACCATTGGTAGCGTACCGTAGAAATCGCAATTTGCGCGATCTCTTGGTACATACCAGACCTATTCAATCCAATACAGCACGTCAGCTTACCATATCAGGTTTGCCTTTGATCTTGGGCAATCACAAGTGTGGTTCCTGCCATGCTTGTGATAGTGCTATGGTTACAGACTCCATACAATATGAGGGAAAATCTGTAAAACTGAGATCTTTAACTAATTGCAGGAGTCACAACATTGTATATATGCTACTCTGCCCTTGTGGACTAGCATATATCGGAGAAACCGCACGAGAATTTCGCATCAGATATAGCGAGCATAAATCAGCTATACGCAACAAGAAGATCACAGCTCCGCTTGTACAACACTGCATTGATAAAGACCACTTGGAAAGTGAATTTAAATGGCTTATCCTAGAAAAAATTCAGAGTAAAGCAGGTACGCCTATGGAAAGTACTCGCAAACAACGCAAAACTTTTTGGATTTATACCTTTAACAGTGTCAAGAAAGGTTTAAATCTGGACATACAGTGGTATGTGACTCAGACTTGGTGAGTCACACATATATCCAGGTTATTTTGAAAATCTATCCAAACTGATCAGTCTGTTTTTATAGGTGCTATGGACATACTTGGATGATCTACATTTAGTTTTCACTCTTTATGTCATGGCAATGATAAATAACTTACATAATGTCACCTATTTTTCTGCATTGATCCCGGTACCAACGATCTTGTTGAATAACATGAGTCTTTTCGATATTTTAACACGACTCATATATAGAAATCACAATTACTATTTATTTATCGTGAGAAATAGATTTTGTGAGACTGAGTCAGGACAGCGAACACGTGACTACTATATCTCGTATAACATACCTTACGGGACGTTCGCTTTGTTTGTAAGTTGTGCACGAATTTAAATTTCTATATAAACCACATCGCGGATCTGGTTGCAAAGTTTTTTTCACTTTATGAATATTGTATGTGGGGGTGATCATATTGACTACCCTCTCCCTGACAAAGGGATAAAAAAGAGAAATGTCTACTTTCTGTCAATATGGGACAATAAAGTTATGTATACTTTGATCCTTTATTTCAAGATCGGCCGTGTAATGGCTACCATCATGGGTCGGCTAAATGGCACCTGTTCCAAAATGGTGCTGACTAACCTTAGGAGGTAGTCCTCTTTTGTTGTCCATTATCTGGTTAGTGAAACCACGCCCATTGATTTCACGTGTTGGTCCTATTGGCCAAGCACCAATATATTAGGTCGAGCTTCAGGAGGCGTATACGTGCTGCCGCTCCGTTGTTTGCTGGTTCACCCGACGGACTGTCCGATTGAGAATACTTGATGCTAAAAGAACTTCAAAAAGAAGGTAAGCTCCCAAGCGTGCACACAGTTTAGGAAGAAGTATTTAATACTAGAACGGTTTCTTCCGTTGCGTATGACTTGTTGTAGAACCGTCTATAGCGTTTGTTCCGTTATGTTTTGACGTTTTTAGATACCACGACTTAGCGTCTTTTTGGAAATCTGCCTTGAAGTCGACTCTCTGCACAACTTAACAAAAGGTTAGCCTTTACATATTTAGACCATATCAATTAGAACGAGCTCATCTTTGGTTACTAATATGTCAAGCATAACTTAATAAAAGGTTAGCCTTTACATACTTAGACCATATCAATTAGAACGAGCTCATCTTTGGTTACTAATATGTCAAGCATAGGATTATAACAGCAGTCATTTTTAGTTTTGCCATTACTACCTAGCGATTTTTTTCACCACAGTCGAATTATAATGTTGTTTTGGGACAATACATCTATTTCTATTTAATCGTTAAACATATGTTTAGTCTTATTGTCCCTTTCAATTGGTATTAAGTAATTGATGGTACCACTATTGAAGAGCAGGCACCATTTCCAATTAGGTATCACCTGTTAAGTAACCGCTACATATTTTGGTGATTTTCCCTGCCCCAAAAAATTAACATCGTTGGATAATATTATGTGCGGCTATTACTCATAGAAAAATAGACCGTTAAATTTTGATTCGTTTGTCATTTTTAGTAAAACAAGAAAGGGGATTCCTTATTGGCTTTTGACTCTCCTGAAAATATTCGGACATTAACATTGTACCGAGACTGTGATCTTGTTAAATAACAGTGACCCATGAGGACGGGCAGTGAGACCTTTTTCCCTAAAAACAGGTAATGGAACAAATTGGTCATTTATTTATTTAACAAATTTGGCCTCTTAGGTCGTGAGTAATCTAATAACAGTCCTTTGTATTCTTTTAATAAGGATGTTTCAAATCATTAGAAACCATGATGGGATGTCTCATCTTTGACGGGAATTATTTAATTCTTTAGAAAAACAAGTAAGCCCCTTTTTTCATCTACGACATTGGGACATATATACTGCACAAAAGATGACTATATTGGTCTCACACTTGGTGTTCTGATATTTTATTGGTGGTGGTACTTTACGTATTGTTTTCCCTCTCTTTGAGCAATTGTCCTTAGTCTGAGCAAGGCCTCAGAAAATATGTTTCTTTGCACGTAGAATAATTATCTGGTTATGTTGAAGTAGGTAAAAATAGTAGAATGACAATAGTAATATCCTTCAATGATGACTTTCTCTCTTCAATTTCCATTTCATTCCTTTTGGTAAAATCTAGCGCTCATTGAGTGATCACCTAACATGTGAAGAAATTCTTTCTTGTGATTTTAATAGGGAAGATTGGGCCAATTATTCATGATATTTTATGTATATGTTGTTTCAGGTCTTCCTTGGGCTTTGTCGTTATTGAATATACCTCTGGTCCTGATGAAGGTGGCACTTACGCCATCGAAACGCGTCGACCATTGACATTAGCATCCTGCTTTTGCAGTTGTCTTATTAGTTTTAGGAGATTACTATGTACTTTATGTCTCCAATGTTCAGTATACGATAAAACTTTTCTCTTTTTTCTTCTTTTGATTGTGACAGATGTATGAATGTGAAATGTGTTGGTATGTATACAGATGAGATTGTATGAAGACATAATGAATTTTCTTTGTAATTAGTGTGCCCTAGGATTTGTCTGATATGATGCATTATCACTGTAATGAATATAGTCAGTGATTATCAAATATTCCAAAAAAAAGGAAATGTATTGAGTTGTTCTAAGAAAAATAGAAAAGGTTAAATAATAAAAATTAAATTACTAAAAATGTTTAAAAGAAAATTGTGTGTTGCATCACTGTTTTTAGGCCTGTTTATTTCCCTTACTGCAATTAAATTGTATTGTTAAAAATAGAGGTCGCGAGGGAAGTTTTATTATATGATTGTCTTTATTTCCCCTTTCTCCCTGACCTTAAGTACATTTCAAGGGGGTCCCATATTTTTTGCTGAGATATAAAGGGCTTGTACTGCTTTAATAAAAGGAAGTGGAAAACCTTTCCAATGAAGGACTACCCATAAAAATTCCCAGGAAACCCTGTCGAATGCCTTCTCGGCATCCAACAGGGCTACCCCTATTGGAACTTCAGAAGCCTGAGACCAGTCCAAAAGCGATATTACTTGACGGACATGATCGGTGGTGTCTCGACCTGCCACAAACCCATGCTGACGAAGTGAGACTAATGGTGCTATAACCCTTCCCAGTCTTCTAGCAAGGAGCTTAGAAAAAATCTTGCTATCGGAGTTGATTAATGTAATTGGGCGGTATGAAGCCGGGTCAAGCGCATCCTTCCCTTTCTTTTTGAAGACTATAATAGTTGTTTTAGACCATGAGTCGGGTGCTATACCGCTAAATGCAACCTGAAATAGGGAGGTTAGAGGGTCCCGTAATTCGGACTGAAACAGAATATAAAACTCCAAAGGGATCATGTCTGGCCCCATTGCTTTGCCCCGGGGTAAAGATGTCATTGCCAATTCAATTTCCTCCCAGGTTATGGAGGTAGACAGAATATCCTTCTGAGCCAAGCCTAAACCTGAAGAGGGGATTTCCCCCAAATACTCCCCCGGATCTAGGATTTTCTCATTCACATATAGCTTTTGGTAAAAAAAATTAAATACCTCGCATGCACCAGACTCCGACTCTTGTAGTACCCCATCCATATCTTTAATTTTATCAATCTTAGCTTGCGTCTGTTTTTGCCGTAATCTATTGGCCAACACCTTTCCCACCTGCTCCCCATATTCAAAACATTCCCTTCTGAACGTTTGGTATTTAGCAGCCATTTCATCAGCATAATATTGAAAAATTAGAGACCTCTGTTTAGTTAGCTTATTTTGTACTACAGAAACATCTAACCGATCCTTAATCTTCTGGGCGAGCTCACATTCCAATAAGCTTAGCTCCAAAATAGATTGTTCGAATTTATGTCTCAAAGTATTACGCTTGCGTATTACAAATCTTAAAGTTTCCCCCCTTACACCAGCCTTAAAAGTATCCCAAACAACTGTATCTGGAGCAGAGTTCTTATTAACTGAAAAAAAACCTGGGAGCCATGATTTAATGTGGTCCCGGTATTCCTCATCGGCTAATAGCTTCCTATCAAAAGTTCAATTAGATCTTAAAGAGGACACAGCAGGCATCTCAAATTTTAACGTAAGGGGATTATGATCCGAAATTAATCTCGGCAATATAGTAATAGTGGCTCTTTCCAGAATAGAAGACGAGGCTAATATATAATCTAGCCGAAACAGTTTATGATGGGGAGCAGAATAAAAAGTGCTGCCCTGCTGTGCTCTGTTGAGTCTACTCCAGGTATCATAGAGACCCTGTTTCATTGCTAGATTACCTAAAGATTTATAGACTCTTGGTTTTCATCCCACATATGTTGCGCCTGACCCCAAATTAACAGACTCATCTATATGTATATTAAAATCCCCACAAAGTATAATAGGTTGAGGCCACCTAGCGAGCTCCAGATTGAGAAAATCATATAATTCAGGTTCGTCCAAGTTAGGCCCATAAATCGTACAAATAGTGACTATCTCCACATTGCCAAACAGCGCCTCAACAATCACCCACCTACCATTTTTATCTTCTTTGTATTTCTTACAGGACAAAACCCCCGTTTTGCAGAGAATTGCCACGCCTCTAGTATTAGAGGATTGCTTTGAACAAGCAATCAGCTCCATCCAAATTCTTTTGAGCCACGCCCTATTGGCCCAGGCAATATGCGTCTCCTGAAGACAAAGAATGTCCCAGGAGAAACCACTAGCGATCTTGGCCACAACCTGCCTTTTTTTGAAGTCATTCAGCCCACATATGTTTAGAGTGCATAATGAAAGTGTTTTCATTATAAACCTTGCATATTTAACTTTAGGCCATTTAATCCTGCTACAAATAATGACCCAGCCACATATCGAGTAAGCATCATTCTACTTATTTCAAAAAAGGTAATTTTTTGGTTCAAACAAAATAGCACTAACAAAAACATCATTGCTGATTTATATTTACACCCCCCATCACCACCCCTTACACACACCCCCAACACCACCCCCACCCCATCCAGCTGCCCCCCCCCCAACCCACCCTTCCCCTTCCCATGAAGCACAGGGACTATTGTCCCGGTGGATGACGAGTCAAGCTGCCACCTTCCCCCCCCCCCCCCCCACGGCCCCTATGCCACAACAGAAATACTACCATTCAAGACTAGCTTGTCCTAGCTTATCCGGACTTATCATGAAACTAACAATAATAAAAAAGAACATTTTAAATCTCAGCCAACCAAATTCAATATCTCTGAAAATTACCAGGATACTAGTTTAAACCTACATGGATACAAAAAAAAGTCCTATAAGTCCAATACTCAAAGTCCGTATAAGAAAAGAAAACACATTGGCTATAACTTCTGCAAAAATTCTTTGGCAGTGCGTTCTTCAGTGAACACTGATGAGCGACCCTTGATAATAACTTTGAGCTTAGCCGGATTCTGTAAAAAAACCTGTGCCCCTTTTTCTTGAAACTTCGGAATTAGCTGTCGAAATCTCCACCTAAGGTCCACAGTTGCCTGACAGCAATCCGGACGCACAAAGAATTCGCAGCCTCTGGCATGAGCTTTCTTAGTGGGACGGGCCAAATCAAAAAGTTTCTCGGGCCAGAAAATGATTCAATGAAATTAAAATAGCTCTAGGAAAAGAGTTTTCTTGACCCGACGGTTTCTTCTGAAAAAATGGAAATCGATGGGCCCTCTGGACCTCTACCTTCCAGTCCCAACTAGTGACTTCAGGAAAAGCCTCAGAGAGGAGTTCCACAACAAACTTCCGGGGATCTGCACCTTCCTTTCCCTCTGGAACCCCAAGAATTCTAAGGTTGTTGCGTCTTAGCCTATTTTCCATGTCCGTCAATTTCCATACATAATCGTCCATATGACCATTCAGTGCCATAATTTCTTTTTTCTGGGAAATCACATCGTTCTCTAATGTAGATATACGAGTTTCAGCTTCACCAATTCTAATGGCAGTATCAGCACATGATTTGGCAACCCTACGTAAAGAGTTCTGTAGCTTCTTTAGCGTATTCTGAGTATGAAGACTTTCCGCTGAGCCTTTGCCCTGTGTGCCATAATGACATCATAGATAGTGTCAAGCGTAATTTTTCGGTGTTCGCGGCCAGAGGGGTCAAGGGTGCCAGCTGCTTGTGACACAGTGAGAGTTTGAGTATTAATTTTAGGGTTGGGCGAGTCTTGGAATGCCCAGTTTGAGGAGTCGTCAGACTCTTGTAGACTCCCCATAGCAGATGGCCCCCCTTGAGCATCATCCATGGATATTTGCCTCAATTCGGCTATCAGGTCTTCACCATCCTCTCCTCCTGAGTCGCCCTCCCCCAGCCACCCTTTCACAGAGCTTTCGGCTGAAGAACGATCAGACAAGGAAAAGAAGTCATCTGCAATTGACAATTTGTCTTGGACTTCTGTGCTACAGCCCTCGGATTGTGCGGCGCCCAATAATGATGAAGAATCCTCCACATGCCCCCCGCGTTCTTTGTCGATCAATCCATCAGTATAGTTCGTACCTGTAGGGGTCAGATGTGCATCTCTGGGACTGCCTTGACTTTGCAAAGTTTTCGAAGTCGTCGGGGAATACAGCGGGACTGCAGCTCCCATAATGCCGTTCCCAGATGATTCAGCGTGAGACTCCGCACTCAGACAGCTAGCCTCCGTCAACGGCATCCCAACATCCAAAACTGGCAGCGAGACAGAGGGTTGCGACGCGCTGGTATGTACAACGTTCTGTGGGTAGTTCCTATCCCCCCCGAGTCTTAAGAAAGAGGGATGGAATTTTAAGCTGAATATCCCCGGAGAGGGATGTTTGCCCTTCGTTTACATTTCTACCGGCATGGGTGTGAGCTAAGGCCCCCTCCTGCATCGCTGCGGGCGTTTTTCGAGCAGGGCGCACCTTTGCCGGCGGGATGAGTGGCTTAGAACGAGAAGCCCGATACGGTCCCTTAGAAGGCATGGAGTCCTGTAATCGGGGCCTTAGCTCCAGAAGAGGTTTCCCAGTGAAGCAGAAACAACGGTGATAGAGGAAAAGCTCTTTGTACGAGAACAACAATCGCCAGAGCATCACGAAAAAACAAGGCAATGTCGATTATCAGTGCTCAAGACATTCAAGGGCAGGGAATCCGGGAGGGGAGAGCAGCCCTACTCAAACGGCCAAACGCTTAGCCGCCATCTTGCTTCGACGTCTTACTGTAGGAATACACCGGCAGTGTATTCCTACAGTAAGACGTCCAGCTTCCCTTCTTTTGTTTATATAAAGGAATTCACAAGAAGTCTCAGGAAACAGATTGTCCAAAAAAAGAATTCCTAGTTGAAGTGTGACTTGTTGTACTCTTGCTGTGTCTCTTGATTGTTAGTTTTGTGCCGTTAGATAAAAGGTTATAATTATGATCATGTTCAATATTCTGTTTTCTGTTTGTTATATGTTTTTTGTGTGGTGGGGGAATCTTGCACCCAATTGTATAACCTATGTGAGTGAAAACTGTCCTTGGTTAGCCCTTTTGGATGCAGAATCTGGATGTCTGAATGTTCTTCCCACAAGACCAGCTGGATGTAGCGTTTTCTTGAGAGAGAAAGATAGGATGAGCATGTAATAAAATGATACTCCCATATGAATCAAATCAATGCTTCAATGTTGTGAAAACAATATTTCCTTAAGGCTTTCTGACATTTTATCCACTCCTATCTTCATTCTCCATACCTAGACAGGAGTCAGTCAGTCAGTCGGTCTTCCTCCTTCTAGCTGTTGCAGCAGAGCACCGTTTTTTTATGGTTGGAGTTTTCTTCTATTCCTTGGCCCCAAGTGAATGTCTGATTGCCTTAAGGGCCTCCTATACAGCAGTGTCCCCTCCGGATGTATGACTGAACCACGCATGCCATTACAACGTATGCCATTAAAACGTGTCCATTACCACTCATATGCCTATTTACCGTGCACATTTTTACCACTCATAGAAATGCACACAAGCTCGCTCCTTCTCCAGAAATGCTCCAACCATCTGGAATACCCTCCCTAAAGACCTGCGGTGTAACCCCTCCTACTACAGCTTAAAAAAAGACCTAAAACTGCACCTCCTCAACAAATATTGGGGTCCATAATACTTGCCTCTGACACGCACTCTGCTCCCACCGTCAGGTTCCCCTCTACTGCCCCTGGACTCTCTCCTCCCCATTCCCCCTCTTTACTCACCTCCCCCATGCTACTCTCTCCCCTGGCCCCTAACTCCCCCTCCCTGCCTATTCATCCTAGGTCTATCCTTACCCATCCCCTCCCACTGTCTCCCGCCTCTGATACTTCCCTTACCCATATCATTTCTTTACCCACCTTCCCTAGCCTAAATACTCACTGCCCGCTTAAGTTTAACGTAATCCTTATGTAAATAGCCCTCGTATTTATCTGTTCTCTTTGGTCTAATGGTTCCGATTGCTATTTCACTGAACAAAAAATGTATTTCCGTTCCTCCTCATACTCCTGTAAAGCGCTCTGATACCCCTGGGTCTAGCCAGCTCTAAATAAAACCTTTAAATAAATAAATAAATAAATAAATAAATAAATAAGGATAGTGGAAATTGCAGATTACCAGGGGAATTGGCAAATAACATCATTTCTATGGTTGCAAATGGTGTTTCGGAATCTAGGTGAACTCTGTGTTTCGGGACAAAAATCAAAGTGATCTGTTGATATTTTATTTGGCTGTGTTCCATATTTTTTCGAGGCCAGTCATACTGGACATCGTTAGCAAGGCTGGGGATAAATGTAATGTTTATTGAGGGATTATGTTCGGTAGTGGCTGGCTGGTTCCTGTGTGGAGCATTACTCGAATGGAAGCATGTGCTGAGATATGTCTTCATCTTTTTGGGTGCTGTATACACCCACCACTAAAAAAAGACTGCTGCTGTAGTATACATGCCAAGAAATTATGTACAATTTTAACTTCTGTGATGAGACCCTCCCACTGCCTATAGCTCATTTCAGTCTCACCATTAGCTGTTTCGCCCCTCGCTCAATATCTAAGTTCTGATTGTTGCGTCCGTGGTTCCCCAATGGCTCGGTCTTTCCTGTCTCACTTATGTCTCTGTCCTCACTGTCTCCATATTAGTGGTCTCTCTTTGCTCGCATTGGCCCTCCTGTATTATTTTGCTTTTATTATTTTACTTTAATTTATTTTTCTGTAATTAGTTGGTATACCCCACGTTTCCAAATGGCTTCTCTGTTAAAACAAGCATTGGCATAGCCAATAGGTCTCGCCTTTGGGACCTTATAAGTGTTTAGTTATCCAGCACAATATCCTTGGGGCAACAACATCAAGTTTTGCATAGCTAAACACTTACAAGGTCCCAAAGGCGAGACCTATTGGCTATGCCAATGCTTGTCCTTGCCTGCAGCCAAGCTTCCCTCACCCCTTGGGGTACCTCCTATTTGCTGGGTTCTGGCCAGTGTTCTTGCTACCTCTCATCTGGTGGGCGTCCACCCTTCTTTCTACCCTCCTCACTACTGCTTAGCCTGCCATGGAGGAGGAGGATTACTATGAGGAGGAGGATGTCCAGTACTTTCCCGTTACAGATGACTTCTGTGACGCGGTTGACGCCTCTATAGTAAGGGCAGTTTCTGAGGCAGTGGCCCCCCTGGAGAAGCGGCTAATAGAGCTGGCGCAAAGGTGCCTTCTACCCCTCTCTCAGAGGGAAGACCTTCCCGGGCCTTCAGCCCCCAAACCTCAGGAGCGGGCCCCTGATACTCCGAACCCCCGTAAGCAAGCCCACTCGGAAGGGGTTGATTTGGATGCCTGCAACAGGCTTAAACAAACATTCCTGGACACTAGACCCCTACCTCCCCCGCTAGCAGACACACAGGCAGAACCTCCTGCACCGAGTAGTTTGGACCTCCCCCCCAACCTTCTGACGACTCCCCCACAGAATTGGAACGGAGATTCTGACCATCAGTGATCTAGGCGCCCAACTCCCACTCGCCCTTCAGACAACCCCCGCGAGGGCCAGTCGGACCTATTAGATCTGGTGGAGCTCTTATTCCTTGCTCCTCGGAGTGGGTCCCTTGTGACAAGGTGGCAAAGTATGTAGCCAGTAGGCTGCGCAAGTCGTTGGACCAGGAAATTCGGTCCAAGCCGAGAGCGGAGTGTCCTCGACCCTCTTTGGAGGGCAAGTTCATCAAATTGCTTTGCTGTCATCATGTGAGCAACTAGTCACTGAAATATGGAATAAGGGCAAGTTTGTCTGTGTGCTTCACACAATCTATCATCCACCGGGTGACAATCTGCTCTTCATAGAGCAAATCATGGAGGTCATTAACTCTTGTTTGGACCAACTCTGCCATATCTTCCTCTTAGACTTTAACCTCCATTGGAATGACACAAATGATACTTTAGTCTGCTCCTTTAAGGCTTTCCTCTCTGATCTCAACTTCTCACAGTAATGCAAGGGACATACCCACAACAAGGGCGCCACCCTCGACCTTATCATAGCTGAAGACAATATCATACAACTGGGTGACATTTTACCATATGATCATCGTCAAATTTCCTTCCACATCCTAGAAAAGGTCTCGTGCAGACGGGGCCAACTTCTTAGAGCTAAACAACTGGCTCGCAATCCGAGAGACATCAATATTCTAACTTCCATCACCAAGAATAGGTCTCAGCCTCCTCCTAACATGACCAACCTTGACGATCTCTCTGATCACTACATTAGCACTGTGGCTAATATTTTCGACACTATTGCGCCGAAGCAACTCAAAAGGATTCCAGTTAAACAATTCAAACCTTGGTTTAATGGTGCCCTAAGTGACGAACGTCGAAAACTTAGGCTCTCAGAGAGGCTTTGAAGAAATGCGCCCTCCACCACAAGCCTCTTTCAGCTAAGGAAGGTGAGAAGTACTTACAACAAACACATCCGCATTGCTAAAACCGACCATTTTAGGGCTCAGCTGCACGGCGCTAAAAATAGACCCAAGAAACTCTTTGAAATCATCAAGCAACAATCTAACCACTCTTCCAACCCTATCTCGACTCCTATGACAGCGCTTCCGAGTGTGGAGGACTTCTCATTGCACTTCTCTGAAAAAACTAGAAAACTTGAACTCGAGCTGCAACCTGATACTTGCATTTTACGGCTTCGGAACTACTCCGTATCATCCGCTGACCCTGCGAAACCGTAGATAGTATCTTTACCCATTGGTTATTCTCCAAAAAACGATGCCACTTGGAATTCCTTTCTCCTGGCAGATGTCACGGAGCTGCTCCACGCTATGGCGTCCTTAAAACCTTCCAAACATTTCAGCGATCCACTACCTGCTAAGTATTTTAAAGATCTCAATTTGGCCATTATCCCTCTTTGGTCCCGGATCATTCATGAATCTCTCCTGAAGGGGAGGATCCCTCATTGCCTCAAGACTGGGCATGTTACTCCCATCCCTAAGAAGCCACACACAGATTTATCTGATCCTAACAACTTCCGGCCTATCACCAGCATCATGATTCTAGCTAAATTGCTCGAGAAATGCGCCCACATGCAGCTCTGCAACCACAGAGAAATTTCAACTCCTTGACCTCTATCAATTGGGTTTCATAGCAGGGCACAGTACTGAAACTGCACTAACTCACATTGTGGATGACGCCCAGAGAGCCCTTGATCAAAATGTCCCTTGTCTTCTGATCCTGCTTGACCTGTCCTCAGCATTTGACAACATCAAACATGATAACTTGATTGCTATTCTTCAACAGAGGATGGGTATCTCGAGCCCGGTCTTAAATTGATTTGCCTCTTTCTTACATAACCGAACACAAAGAATCAAAGTTAACCATTCCCTTGCTACTAGTACCCCTGTCACAATTGGAGTTCCTCAAGCTTCGCACTCTCACCCACTCTTTTCAATCTTTTTATGGAACCACTCACTGACATTCACTGACATTCTGAACCATTCAAACATTCGAATTCAAAAGAAACTTTATTCGGTTCTATGGACTATAAAAGATTGACAGACATACATAATAGTTTAAAAATGAATCTCATATCAAGTTTGTGCGATAGCATAAATAAAATCAATAAAAACCCACATTTCATAGAATTTAAGCAATTTACAAAGGAAATTAAGCACACATGCCCATTACCTAGAACAGGCTATAATATAAATCGTCAAATGTCATCAATATAAATGATTATTGTATAAAAAGTTTAAAAAATAAGTTAACAGGCCTGTGTGTCTATTGTGACTCATTGTTTTCTTATTGACATTGCAACTTTAATATTCTAACATTCATTATCACATGTATGCGGATGACACGCAACTGTACTTGAAGATCTCCTCTCCAGAGGACATAAAAACATTAAACGATGCACTCGCACAAACTCAACAATGGTTAGCACAGAACCATCTTTTGTTAAATACTCTCAAAACCGAATTCCTTCTGATTGCCCACCGCACCCACTCTGCACCTACCCATGACTGGCTTAAACAACTGACTGCTCTTAACTGCGCTCCTCGTGTGGTTGACTCCGCTAAATCGTTAAGCATTATGTTGGACAAATACCTAAATATGCAAGCGCACATCAGTGCAACCATTAGGGGAGCCAATTTTCAACTCAACATCTTTAAGAAAATCAAGCCCCCCCCCCCCCGCAAAGACATGCGGCCTGCAGTACAATCTCTGGTTCTCTCTCATCTGGAATATGGTTTGGTGACCTTGGCAGGGCTTCCTAAAGCTAGCCCGACACCGCTCAAAACCACTCAAAACGCATCGGCCAGGCTCATCACTGGCTCCAGAAAGCATGACCACATTACCCCCGACCTTAGGCAACTAAATCGGCTGTCTATCAAATCTAGGACACGTGTCAAAATAGCATGCTCGACTCATAAAGCCATGCATTACAACACCCTGGTGTACTTGGCAAGAAAGCTTCAACTATCTGGCTTATGTCAGATCTTAAGACGTACGTCCACCCTACTTTTGAAACCTCCCAAATTCAAAAAGAAAAGAACTTACAATCGTGCCTTCTCCGGACTTGCTCCAAGAATTTGGAACGCTCTTCCTCCCGAGATCAGATCCAATCCTTCCACTGCATCCTTCAAGAAACATGTCAAATGGCTACTCTTGCATGAACATTAACAGCATCGATCTGTACTCCTTCTCAAGCTCCCCCTGTCTACAGATTTGATTCTTATTTTACACCGTTGTTTGGATTCATTTTATGCTTGTCTGTTCACTTGTTATCTCTTTCTTTTGCCCTTCTGAAACTGTACTGGTCAAGCCGACTCCCCGGCCACTGACCTGGATTGTTTCCCCCCTTTGTTTGACAGTGTGTTGACTTAACTACATCATTTGTACCATTGTATCGGTTTTAGTCATGCTTTCAACTCTTTGTACAGCGCTCTGATACCCATAAGGGTCATGTTCACACTTTATAAAACTTTTCAAATAAATAAATACATAAAGTGGCCATCACACCAGAAATCGATGACCAGATGGTGACCTTTTTTTAAAAAAAACAAGTCTTTATTGATTTTTTTCCATTCATGAAAATAATTACATTACAAACATTAATGCATATCAGTATGAAATAGAATGTACCTCATCTTCGCACATAAAAGCATATATTTTTGTTTTACTTTTTTCCCCCATTCTAGTGAGTGGCCAGTCAGGTCATGACATTGTTCTTGAATGCAAACTGTTTGCAACATATCTAGACAGGTCATACTATAGGCAGCAAATTTACAGTGAGCTTGGTTATGACTACATATATATCAATAAAATCGTCATCACAATAGAAGCTGTCTTCGACATCAGAGAGCTAATGTAGGGTATAATGCAACATAGCGTAAGATTTGTCATAAAGAGGAAAAAGTGAAAAATCAAAACAACATGTGGCACAACACACTACACCACTCTGCGCCAGAAGATAACTCTGAAGGGGGTTCTATATACCTCTAGGCCTCGAGGCCCAGGGTAGCGTTTCGGCGTACGTAGTTGTAGGAAGGTGGATATCTGACTATGGTTACCCCCAACTTTTTGCCTAGTGTCTAGCTGGTTTTTCGGACTTAGTTGGCCTGAGATCCTGCCATTCAGGATCTCAGCCTGTCTGCTCTCTCTTTAAAATGGACTCCATGTACCCTAGGTACATACACCATTGGTAAGAATCACCTTATTGGACCCTGTACAGTGTACCCTAGGTACCCAGGGCATAGGTGTACCCTAGGCCTCCCAGGGGCTGCAGCATGTATTATGCCACCCATGGTCTGGCCTTCCAATTTGACACAACTGGCTGATCACTCAGCTGGGGTAAGTTGGTGTATCCACCTCTTACTTAGGCGTAGTATGCCTATACCTAACCTTAAATGGGACACATGTTAACCTATAAGTCACTCCTATGGCAGGCCTTAACAATCCTGAAGGCAGAGTGTTTGGTTCCATGTGAGATGGTGCTCTGGCATGAGCTGAGCCGGTCTGCAGTAGTCGGAACGACTTCCTTCTACCGTTTCCAGATATCGCCATACCATATACTCTTAAGTGCATTATGAACCTCGCGGTTAAATGCTATCTTTGGTTTGGCTTTATCAAAACATGTCGAGTAAGGTGTCATACGAATTGGAATACTAACCCCTCGCCAATTCTGGCGACGGGGTTAGCAATCCACCCTTCTAGAGGGACACAACATGTACAGAACCTGAAACCCGGGTAAAATCAGACATAGCCTCAGCTCCACAAAATGGACGCTGCCACCACCGACACAAGTCTGCCCTCCTGCTGCTGGGAGTCCTTCCAGCTTGGGAGACGTGGACAAAGGGTTTCCTGCCAGGGGAGGTACGAGCACCACCCCAGACAGGATTTTGTGTATTGGTCAGGTAGGGCTTGAATGGAATCAGACATGCCTGAGGCTCACAAGGAGCCTCGGTGCATATGCCAGTTCAAACCGGTCCTGGGGCACACCAGCCCCAGACCTGGGGCGAGCTGGACAAAGGATTGGGGGTATAACCACCCCCCTTCCTGGTCCCACCCTTAGGGAGGGACCTAGCAGGTAGTCCGGCCCCTAGAATCCACTTAAAGGTAGGAGCTGTGTCCTAAGACTTCAGACATCCTGGAATCAACTTGAAACTAAGAAGAAGACGGGAACTTCGACGTTCTGCTGCACAGAAGACCGAAGGAAATCTCCCCTATGGTCAGGGAGTGACCATCTTGCTAACGCAAGCACCATCCAGCAAATCTACGTCTGCTTTGCCGCCGCCCCCCGCCGGAGCCCGAGCCCAGAGACCGACAAGAACTGGACCTCCAGACCTCTCACCGCCCGATCCACAGTCCCTGCAAAGAAGGAACCTGTGAAGGCACCGAGGCACGTGGAGCCAGCCATCTTGGAAGACACTCGACAAGCTGCAAGCGCGACAACAGAGGCTCCCTCAGAGTTGTGCTTTGGGTCCTGAGAAGCCCAACATCCGAGCAGCATCTGCACCAAAGGTGAGCCCTCCAGCATCTCCACGATCTGCGTGGGGCCCCTCTGCACTTTGCGACTCGACACGCCTACCCGGTCCCTGGCCCGTTGGCTAGTGGCCATCTTGGCGACCCTTTTTGAAAACTACGACGCTGGTCTGGTTGCCCCAGACTGTCCCCTGCTTCCCTCCAAAGGAGCAGCCCCTCTGACCTTGCTGGTCAGAGCTAACAGCTTTCTTCGATTCCTGCGACTCCTGCTTTTGCCAAGGCTTGTTTGCTTCTTCTGAGTCACCGACACCGCCGACAGCGAGAGCCTGCGTGGGACAGCTCGTGAACTGACTCCTGGACGTCGTCGACCTTCAGGGACCACGTGGCTGCAGAGACAAGCTACACCTCTTCACCTGTTTGCACCCGACATCGCCTGGTACCTACCTGGTGCCACGCCGGTCACTGGCTAGTGACTGCGAACACTGTCCCCTCTGCTTACAGGTCTTCTACACTTCCGATCCATCCTTGGATCCACCGCATCTCTTATGGACCGACCGCCTGCAGCATCTTTGTCGTCAGGCTCCATTGAACAGATAGACGAAACCCGACGCACATCGAAACCTATGCACCCGCTTCCTGTGGGTGAGGTAAAGCTGGCACTCCGGTGCACAAGTGTAGAGTAACATCTCTAATGTCTAGGTTTGAAGTCTTGATTTCGTAGTCCAACCAGAAGACCCTTCTAGCAGTAACTTTTGAACATTTACGCACCCATTGAAAACCTATGGGAGCCCGCGTGTAACTTTCCTCACTGCACACGCAACCCGTGGACCTCCTGGTCACTAACTAAAGTTAGCTCCTTGTAGGCCCAGCGATTCTAGAGGCCCTAGGCCCTCTCCCTTTCCTGTTCGTGGTACTTATACCACTATTTTAGTATATGGTTTGAGCGGCCACCAGGGCCTATCCATATAAAGTGCAACTTCTGTATATTGTGATACTTTCTTGTTTAACAATTTGTGCTCCTGTGCTCATAAAGAGTCTAGGGGATACTTGGAGTAATAAATACATATATATTTTTTATATATATCTGTGTGGTGTCCTTTCATTGGTATAAAGGGGGGTTACATATGGTAAAACAGCTTGCTTTACATGCCTAAACGAGTTTAGCCTGAAAGACTGCTTAGCCTACGCTACCACTAGGGCAGCTGGTCCGAAAAGGTTGACTTACAACCACACCATAAGGGTTGCTTGGCATGGTACAAGGTGGTCACTTTAATTAGTGAACATCATATACCAGGCCAACTTCTCACATTGGTGAGCAGCGGTTGGGATTTG
The DNA here is from genome assembly GCF_964204655.1 of Triturus cristatus. NCBI lineage: Eukaryota > Metazoa > Chordata > Amphibia > Caudata > Salamandridae > Triturus > Triturus cristatus. Next base: position 326,827,822 of record NC_140592.1, on the reverse strand, counting down.
AGCTTGCTGTTGTTTTACCTCTGTAATCTCTTTGTTACCAATTGAAAGATCATACAGGTACCTTTAGGTACATATAAAACAAGTTAGTTATATACTTAAGTTCTACTGAACTTAGTTGTTGTAGAGCAAAGGGAGTAGCACACCCTGACTACAATTACTAGATAGGTTTAGTAGGAAAACCCAAGTGTAGGTAGTTGCAACACATCCACCCACACTTAAGAGCAATGGCTGGGGCAGAGGGGTCCAACGTACCCATCTCTGTTGAGAGTGACCCCCAGAGGGCACCATCCATCTTTGCTACCCTAAACCAGAATGAGCTCAGGCAGTTGGCTAATTCCAGGGGCCTTAAACAGCCCAGGAACCCTACCTCTGCTGAACTCCGAGAACTCTTGCAAACTGATGAAGATCAGAGAGCTCTCAAGAAAGCCTCCCAGTTAGGCCCCTTAGGGACTGGAACAGGAGGTCCTCCTTCTGAAGATGCTACTGAAGCACCCCTTCCTAACAGTCGCCCCTTCGTTGAGAATCAGACTACAGATGATGAGGATCAGCATAAGGACAAGGAGGACAAGGGGGATGAGTCTGATAGTAGTAGTAATTCTGATGGGAGAAACAGCCCAGTGCCAAGTGTTATACTTGGCTCAGCTAACTTAAGGCTATTTGGGAATGACAATGGGTTCCCCCCATTGAATCTCCCTAGTGGACTTAACCAGGGGTTTGGGAGACAGAGGAATCACTCAGGTGACTCTAATGCCTCTCATGCCTCTAGAGGCTCTCAGGGTCATTCCAGAAGAAGGATGACCAGCCCTCAGAGGAGGGAGCATGAGGCCAGAATGCAGGAAGCCCAGCTGAGGATCAGGAAACAGGAGCTAGAAGTAGCCCTGATGGAAGAGAAACTGAGCAAGGCTAGGCAACCTAGAGAGAGTGGGTCTATACCCACTGGTGGCAGCATTGTCCCTAGGGACAAAGATAGGGTCTTTGATAATAGGAACCTGTCCAAGGTTGTGCCCCCCTACAAAAGTGGGGATGATATCCACAAGTGGATGACTGCTCTTGAGAGAGCCTGCAAAGTGCAGCAGGTTCCTGAGGACCAGTGGGCAGCAATCTTATGGCTCTCCTTTGAAGGTAGAGGCAGAGATAGACTCCTCACTGTTAGAGAGGAGGATGTCAGAAACTACAGAGCCCTGAAGAGTGTCCTGGTTGATGGGTTAGGCTTAACCACTGAGCACTACAGGTTAATGTTCAGAGATACCCAGAAGGCACAGACTCAGGACTGGTCTGAATATGTTGAATGTGCCACTAAGGCTTTGGAGGGTTGGTTCCTGGGAAGTAAGCTTTCAGATTATACAGGATTGTACAATTTGATGATGAGAGAACAGATTTTAAGTAATTGTCAAAACCAGCTTCTCCATCAACACCTGGGAGACTCAGATTTGACCTCTCCCCAAGAATTGGGAAAGAGGGCAGATAAATGGGTCAGGACCAGGATCAGGCCTAAAAATCAGGGTGGTGACCAGAAGAAAGATACCACCGAACCTCAAGAGAAGGGTGGGGATAAAACAAAAAGAGAAATCTTCCTCAGGGCCCCAAAACTCCACACAGGGTGGTGGGTCCCAAGCTCCCTCCTCTACCACAGGTAAAAAGCCTTACTGCCATGAATGTAAAATTCCTGGGCATTGGAAAACTGACAGCAGTTGCCCAAAGGCTAAAAATAAAACTGTTCCTCCAATTACTCCTGTCACACCACCTATTACTGTCAGCAGTAATCCCCCAGGTGTTGGGAGTGCCCCCAGAAATTTGGGTGGGTTTTCTTGGGGAACACAGGGGGACCCTGGCTTAGCCAATTCCCCTACAGCAACTACTCTTGTCTGTGATGGTGGCATGGGGTTTGCCAACTTCACTGCCTGTCCCAACACTTTGGGTAGGTACAGACAGGAGCCCTACATCGATGGTAGACAAGCTGAGGCCTACAGAGACACTGGAGCTAGCATCACAATGGTGGCCCATTGGCTAGTTCCCTCTGAGCAGCTTTTGCCTGGTTTCTCCTACCAGGTGACCAACATTGATGGCAAACAGAACAGTCATCCCATGGCAGAGGTATGTCTCAGCTGGGGAGGTGTCACTGGCCCTAAAAGGGTGGCAGTGTCCCCAACCTTGCCTGTAGACTGCTTACTGGGGAATGACTTCGAACTCTCAGCTTGGGCTGGAGTTGAACAAAACACCCATTCGACAATGGTAGGCCTTTCACAAAAGGGTAGTGGGGTTGTGCGAGCCACAACCCCTGTCCAAGTAGATTTCCTCCCTGAAAAGGTTGGAAGGGCAGTGGTAGCCACAGCCCAGGCAAAGACAGACTTCCCTGTAGAGACTGGCAGAGCTGTGACAGTCACAGCTCAAACCCAAACTGAGTGCCCCCCTGGAAAGGTTGGCAGGACTGTAATGGTCTCAGTCCATACTCAGACTGACTTAGGTGTAGTGAAGCCTGAAACTATGGATCACTTCACACAAACCGAGAGTAGTGGGGAGGAAGAAAAGTCTCCCTCTCCCCAGACATTAGGAAAAGGTCAGCCTCCCCAGGGATCTGACCCCACCCCTTGTGAAAGAACTGCCCCAGAGGTAGCCAGGCCTAGCCTGGCAGAGCCTCTGATGTCAGTGGACCTTTCCAAGGTGGGACCCAGTCTGGTGCAGGTAGCCTGCCTCTCTCTACCCTGCCTCAGTCAGCCCAGGGCTGCAGAGATCAGGGAGGCCAGTGACCCCCAAGAGGGCCCCTGTCCACAAGAACCCCCCCCCCCATCAAAAGAATGAGGATTGCCTGGCTAGTAGCCCTAGCCAGGTGATGGTTAAACACATTCCTGAGGGATCCCCTTTACAGGTAGTTAGGGACCTCCCCCAGAGGGATTCTGTTGGGCACAGGCAAACATGGGACCTTAGGGCCCCAAACCTGACCTGTCCCTCCAGTAAGCCCACAAAAGGGACCCAGCCACCAGCTTTAGGTAGCCAGAGGCTGACCCTGAGAGCACCCTGCAACTCAGTTAAAGAAAGAAAGGCATCCATGGTGGAGGATGATTGGAGGAAGCTGAGGCCTCACTTTGAGGACACTCACTTCAGTACTCCATCTCAACACCAGCCTTTTACTTTGCAAAGACACACCAAAGGTAGAGATTCCCTATGGTGGAGACCCTATGATACCTTTAGGGTGAGGGATTGCTTAGTGGACCATGAGACAGGGGGTAACCATGCCAGTGCTGGTTCTTCCTTATATGGCCACTTGGGCAATATAGGCTTACCTGGTCAAGGACAGCCTGATCTCCCTTCGTTTGGGGGGGGGGGGGGGGGGGTTGTGTAGGAAGGTGGATATCTGACTATGGTTACCCCCAACTTTTTGCCTAGTGTCTAGCTGGTTTTTCGACTTAGTTGGCCTGAGATCCTGCCATTCAGGATCTCAGCCTGTCTGCTCTCTCTTTAAAATGGACTCTATGTACCCTAGGTACATACACCATTGGTAAGGATCACCTTATTGGACCCTGTACAGTGTACCCTAGGTACCCAGGGCATAGGTGTACCCTAGGCCTCCCAGGGGCTGCAGCATGTATTATGCCACCTCTGGTCTGGCCTTCCAATTTGACACAACTGGCTGATCACTCAGCTGGGGTAAGTTGGTGTATCCACCTCTTACTTAGGTGTAGTATGCCTATACCTAACCTTAAATGGGACACATGTTAACCTATAAGTCACTCCTATGGCAGGCCTTAACAATCCTGAAGGCAAGAGTGCTTGGTTCCATGTGAGATGGTGCTCTGGCATGAGCTGAGCCTGTCTGCAGTAGTCGGAACGACTTCCTTCTACCGTTTCCAGATATCGCCATACCATATACTCTTAAGTGCATTATGAACCTCGCGGTTAAATGCTATCTTTGGTTTGGCTTTATCAAAACATGTCGAGTAAGGTGTCATACGAATTGGAATACTAACCCCTCGCCAATTCTGGCGACGGGGTTAGCATTCCACCCTTCTAGAGGGACACGACATGTACAGAACCTGAAACCCGGGTAAAATCAGACATAGCCTCAGCTCCACAAAATGGACGCTGCCACCACCGACATAAGTCCTCCTGCTGCTGGGAGTCCTTCCAGCTTGGGAGACGTGGACAAAGGGCTTCCTGCCAGGGGAGGTGCGAGCACCACCCCAGACAGGATTTTGTGTATTGGTCAGGTAGGGCTTGAATGGAATCAGACATGCCTGAGGCTCACAAGGAGCCTCGGTGCATATGCCAGTTCAAACCGGTCCTGGGGCACACCAGCCCCAGACCTGGGGCGAGCTGGACAAAGGATTGGGGGTGTAACCACCCCCCTTCCTGGTCCCACCCTTAGGGAGGGACCTAGCAGGTAGTCCGGCCCCTAGAATCCGCTTAAAGGTAGGAGCTGTGTCCTAAGACTTCAGACATCCTGGAATCAACTTGAAACTAAGACGAAGACGGGAACTTCAACGTTCTGCTGCACAGAAGACTGAAGGATATCTCCCCTATGGTCAGGGAGTGACCATCTTGCTAACGCAAGCACCATCCAGCAAATCGACGTCTGCTTTGCCGCCGCCCCCCGCTGGAGCCCGAGCCCAGAGACCGACAAGAACTAGACCTCCAGACCTCTCACCGCCCGATCCACAGTCCCTGCAAAGAAGGAACCCGTGGAGGCACCGAGACACGTGGAGCCAGCCATCTTGGAAGACACTCGACAAGCTGCAAGCGCGACAACAGAGGCTCCCTCCGAGTTGTGCTTTGGGTCCTGAGAAGCCCAACATCCAAGCAGCATCTGCACCAAAGGTGAGCCCTCCAGCATCTCCACGATCTGCGTGGGGCCCCTCTGCACTTTGCGACTCGACGCGCCTACCCGGTCCCTGGCCCGTTGGCTAGTGGCCATCTTGGCGACCCTTTTTGAAAACTACGACGCTGGTCTGGTTGCCCCAGACTGGCCCCTGCTTCCCTCCAAAGGAGCAGCCCCTCTGACCTTGCTGGTCAGAGCTAACAGCTTTCTTCGATTCCTGCGACTCCTGCTTTTGCCAAGGCTTGTTTGCTTCTTCTGAGTCGCCGACACCGCCGACAGCGAGAGCCTGCGTGGGGCAGCTCGTGAACCCGCTCCTGGACGTCGTCGACCTTCAGGGACCACGTGGCTGCAGAGACAAGCTACACCTCTTCACCTGTTTGCACCCGACATCGCCTGGTACCTACCTGGTGCCACGCCGGTCACTGGCTAGTGACTGAACACTGTCCCCTCTGCTTACAGGTCTTCTACACTTCCGATCCATCCTTGGATCCACCGCATCTCTTCTGGACCGACCGCCTGCAGCATCTTTGTCGTCAGGCTCCATTGAACAGATAGACGAAACCCGACGCACTTCGAGACCTATGCACCCGCTTCCTGTGGGTGAGGTAAAGCTGGCACTCCGGTGCACAAGTGTAGAGTAACATCTCTAATGTCTAGGTTTGAAGTCTTGATTTCGTAGTCCAACCAGAAGACCCTTCTAGCAGTAACTTTTGAACATTTACGCACCCATTGAAAACCTATGCATGTAACTTTCCTCACTGCACACGAGACCCGTGGACCTCCTGGTCACTAACTAAAGTTAGCTCCTTGTAGGCCCAGCGATTCTAGAGGCCCTAGGCCCTCTCCCTTTCCTGTTCGTGCTACTTCTACCACTATTTTAGTATATGGTTTGAGCGGCCACCAGGGCCTATCCATATAAAGTGCAACTTCTGTATATTGTGATACTTTCTTGTTTAACGATTTGTGCTCCTGTGCTCATAAAGAGTCTAGGGGATACTTTGAGTAATAAATACATATATATTTTGAATATAAATCTGTGTGGTGTCCTTTCATTGGTATAAAGGGGGGTTACATATGGTAAAACAGCTTGCTTTACATGCCTAAACGAGTTTAGCCTGAAAGACTGCTTAGCCTACGCTACCACTAGGGCAGCTGGTCCGAAAAGGTTGACTTACAACCACACCATAAGGGTTGCTTGGCATGGTACAAGGTGGTCACTTTAATTAGTGAACATCATATACCAGGCCAACTTCTCACAGTAGTCAATTGTTCCTGGCAATATATTAGATCATTAATCCACTCCTTAAACTTTGGCGCACAACCCCTGCCCCACCTGCAAGCCACCCTTCCTTTGGCCTGCAACAGGGCAATGGTAAGGTATCTGCGGCTCGATTTGGGGATGGAGTTTGGTGTATCCCAACAAAGCTAGCAAAGGTGTGCGCTCTAAAGAGAGTGTGGTCATCTGTTCCAGAGCATCAAAAACGTGCGTCCAATACTCATTCACTCAAACATTCCCAGGTCAAGTGTAGGAAGCCAGCCCCTGAAATACCACATCTTTCACAGCTATCGGTGTCTTTCAATTTAAATCGATACATTTTAACTGGAGTATAATATAGGCACTGAAGAAATTTGCAGTGTGTGATGCGTAATCTGCTACTAGCAGATCTCCATTCTGTTTGTAGACAACAGTATGTCCATTGTTCATCTGTTATTTCAAACCCCAAATCCAAGTCCCATTGTGTACGGGAGGGGCAAGTAGATTTTGTCTGTTGAGTGCGTATGGTATGGTAGAGTATAGAGACCAAGTGTCCCGATAAGGTAGCACGAAGCATCGTATGCAAGGGAACAAGACTAGGGGGTTCCTGTGGGAACTCTGAAGTAATCGAGCGTATACCTTGACGTAGTCGGACTTAGAGAAATATATCCAGAGAGGAAGGCTGTATCTCGTGAAAAATTCCCCGTTATGATAAAGATCTCCCCAAGTAGCAAGCTTAATGCATTCACAGAGACTGATAAACCCCATCTCCTGAAGCAATTGCAGGCAGGAATGGTAGGAAAGTGGAAGCAGCGGCGAGTATGGCATAGGGCTTTGAAGGAGAGCCTGGATAGGATTCCATGCGTCGACCGTGCAGGTCAGCGTGGTGGGCGCTATGTCACATGTACTGGGCTCAGCGTATATCACTCCATCTAGGGGGATGGGATCTGCTAGCCACTGCTCCACAGCGACTTGCGGCATATACCGTGGGGGATGGAACCAATAATAGGCGTAATGGGCCTGTGCGCATCTATAATATAGCTCAAAATCAGGGACAACAAAACTTCCCTGCACATACGGCCTCGTGAGTACGTTCCATTGTATCCGGGCTGTTTACCCCCCCGCCCAAAGCAACCTAATAATTTCTGACCTAAGTGTTTTAAAAAAATGTCGACCAGGGTTATAGCGGATATTTAAAAATAAATAAATTGTGGAAGCACCACCATTTTTATTAAGGAGACACGTCCTGCCAAGGAATGTGGCAGTGAGATCCAGCGAGTGACACACCCTGCAATATGGTCCATAGCAGTGCCATAGTTGAGGCGCATCAGCTCCTCCGTCTCCCAAGATGCGAATCCCCAAATATCGTAGGTCAGTATCGCACCATTCCAATGGAAAATCCAGGGGAAACTGAGTAACCGCCGATGTGAGAGGAAATATTTGTGATTTCCCCCAATTAATATGGACCCCAGACAGTTTTCCAAAAACAATGAATTCGCATTAAAGTGGGTTAATATTGTGTTGAGGGTCTTTTACAAAAAGGGTAATGTCGTCCGCATATAGAGATACGAGTATCTGCGGCAAGTTGCACCTTAGTGCCATATCCTGGTGAGGCTGCCGCAGCTTCGCCGCTAAAGGTTCAATCGCGATGGCGAAAAGCAGGGGAGAAAGTGGACAGCCCTGTCTGGTACCCCGTGAGATAGGGATTGCAGCAGATAGGTGTCCGTTAATTAAAACTTTAGCACTGGGGCATTGATAGAGAAGCCGTATCCAGGAGAGGAATAGGAGGGGGAAGCCCATTCGCTGTAGCACCCCAAGAAGATAGTCCCATTCCACAGAGTCAAACGCCTTAGTGGCGTCCAAAAAAAAACTGCCGCCTATGGCAGTTCAGGAGCGACATTCTGTAAAATGGAGACGAGGGTACAGAGATTGTGTGTGGTAGCTCACCCTGGGAAGAGGCACGCCTGATCAGGAAGAACACGTTTTTCCATCAGTAGAGCTAATCGATTGCCAATGACCTTAGCTAGTATTTTTGTATCACAGTTGATTAGGGATAGCGGCCTATAGGAATCACAGTGGGTGGGTGACTTTCCTGGTTTGAGATGGGAGGTAATAAGGGCCTCTCTCATAGAGTGGGGGGGGGCAACTCTCGAGTGATTCCTCATAAATCTTTTTTAGTACTGGGGCCATGATATCTATATAAGTTTTATCAAATTCAGCAGGTAGCCTGTCCAAGCCAAGGGCTTTTGCGGACTTCATTTGCATTATGGCCTCCCTGATCTCATCAAGTTCGAAGGGAGCAGAGAGGGACTCCCTTTGCGAGTCGCCCAACCAACCTAGCGCCACGTCCCCCAGAAAGCTGTCTAGCTCGATATGGTCTCTTCTTTGTGAGGTGTACAATGCGGAGTAATGGCCGGTAAAGGTGGAAAGTATATCAGTAGTGTCGCGATAAATTACCTTCCCTGGCCCATTAATTTCAAGTATATAGTTAGTGCCGCGGGGTCGCCGGATTGTCTCAGTCAATGCCTTCCCGGGTCGCTCACCTTCTCCATATCTACGTGCCACCCAATATTTTCCCTTAAATTTAGTCTTGCGAGTTGCAGTTTCAGTGTATTCCGAAAGCTTTTCTCGGAATGCATGCTGAGTGTCCCCATCACCACTGGAGGCAAGCTGTGTCTCCAGTGTCTTTAACTCTGCTTCCAACTTGCGTAAAGTACCCCGTATATCTCGAAGCACCCCTGAGCTTTTGGATATGCAAAAACCCCGAATTGTGACCTTAAATGACTCCCAAATTGTTTCAACCCCTTCATCGGATCCTCTATTCCTTTGAAAGAAATCTTGGATTTCTTCTCCCAGTTCACTTTGAAATACCGCATCTAGTAGCGTTAAGGGTTGTAATCTCCAGCTAATGCGTGGTGTATTATATCCAGGAGGGACAAGCGTGAGTTTCACCGGGGAGTGATCAGAGTATGTTCTAGCCAGATGTGTGACCTCTTTTAATCAATGGCCCCAGTTTGCGGGATACTAGGTAGTAATCTAAACGTGCCCAAGAAGCGGCCTGCGTTGTGAAGTGTGTACCCTCCAGTGTATGAGGGTGGAGCTGGCGCCAGGGGTCCAGAAGGTTGTGATCTTTTGTGAGTCCCCGTAGGATTTCATATGATCAATTGTAATGGTGCTGTGCAGGATTGGACCTGTCTACTGCTGGATTGAAGGCGACATTAAAGTCCCCTCCCCATATTATGTGGGTAGAGCCTATTTCTACAATCTTTCCCCATAGCACAGTAAAAAAATCCGAAGTATCCACATTAGGGTCATAACAACATACCAGTGTAACTGAAACCATACCCAGGCGTACCCATGCAAGGGAGTACCTCCCATGATGATCTATTAATGTACCAGCAAGTGCAAATGGAGTACATTTTTTGATAAGTATGGCCGTGCCTCTGGCGTAGGAAGAGTACAAGGAAAGTATCCTGGGATCGGCCCATCTTTGAGCGAATGTAGTGGAGTGTAGTGGATTAATGTGTGTTTCTTGGAGCATTAATCTGATGTCGGTCTAGGTATGCCAGTATCTGGCGGCATTTCCGTGGATAGCCTAACCCCCAAACATTCCAAGTGATGACCCTTAAGTTCTGGTGAGCCGCCATTATCTCTAATTCTGCGTAACAAACAAAAGTTTAGACCTGTGTTGTGTGCGGAGGGAAAGGAATATCATCCACATTTGTGCCTGTCTAGCTGTAACATGAATATAATAAAGGACATAAAAAGAAACACCCACCTCCCCCCACCCACTGAAGCATCCCAATCATGCCAGATAACTCTACCCCGCCCCCCCACCCCAAGCCCAATTTTTGCAAAAAACAAGATGCACATATTTGTGCAGGATAATTCAAAGGGGTAGCGCCCTCAGGGGGGTCTCGCAGGTGCATGCACGCCCCCACCTCACCCTCAGAGAGACAACGGGATGGTATCAACAATCCCTAGGAGGGTGGGGGTGCTCGGTTCCAGTTGTCATGTTCACCCAATGTGTCAGTCATCTGATCTGTAAAGGATAGTGTTTCGTCACAGCGGTCATAAAGTCTAGTATTCCCAGGACAGCATGCCATCGCAGCATCAAAAGTCGCTCGGCAGACGTCTTACAGCTGCTGTGTCCTATGGGTTACTCTGTAGTCGGCGAGGTTGATCTGAGTGATGTAGCTGGTGTGGTGGAAGCTTTGTTCTGGCGCCGGAGTAGCTTTAGAAATTTGTCTACCTGCTGTGGTTTTGTGAAGAACAGCTGCTTGCCTTGGTGAGTAATTCGCAGGCGGGCCGGATATAGTAAAGCGTAATCTATTTGGGCTTTTCTCAGTTTTTGTTTAGCCTTTCCTCCTGCACCGTTGCCATGAAGTCTGGATATATGGTGAAGGAGGTGCCCTCAAAATTCGTTTTTCCCGGGCCACTTTCAGGGCAACATCTCGGTCCCTATAATTCAGAAGTCTCACAATGATGGGCCTAGGTGTGCTTCCTGGCGGAGGCCGAGGTCTTTGTGAGCGATGCGCCCGTTCGACAATGAAGTGTGAAGATAGGGCTTCAGCTCCGATCGTGGCAAGCAAGAGTTTTTCTACATATTCTTCCATTTTACCCACATTTGTACTTTCCGGGATACCCAAAACGCATATATTATTGCGTCTACTTCTCGCGGCAATAATTTTCAGGAGCTTGTCCATCTGTATCATATTTGTTTGAATCTCAAGCCCGTTTTTATAACTGAAGCACACGCTGTGCTGTTGACATCGTGGTATTTTAATTAGGCATGTAATAATTAGCAGAGCAGGACCAATTTGTGAATAGGTGGATAAAAGCGGATGTATTACTAGAACAAGCACGTTTTTGTAACTGAAGCACAAGGAAATTGTGATTTGGGGTTATAGGCTGTGCGGCTGACATCGTGGCTTTGTAAATACATATGCAATAATAAGAACGGAGTAAATAACATTGTGGGTGTCACTTATGAGAACTAATGGCATACACTTCATTTGGATTATGATAACATGAGTAGTTGACCTTTATACAGCGTATGAATTAACTAACTGGATCCATCTGTCTCCCTAGAGAGGGGGTGTAAGCAACGGATGTGCTTATACTAAGGAGAGGAAGAATTATCAACTCCAACTCCCTGAACTAATTGTGAGCCAGTATGCGGGCCCGTGGCTCTCATTAGGTAATTGACACCGTGGGCTATTGGCCGGTGTTACAAGTGTATTGTTTTTTAGTCATGAAGCGGGAGGGATGGTGTCTCTCATGAATTTACCAGCCATGTCTTTTTTATCTTTGCATATTTGCAGTCACTCTTCTTTTGAAAAAGAAAAAAAGAAAAAGGTCCAGGGAAAGTGAACGCAGACATTTCATGCCCTGACGAATTTTCCGTAAATTTGATAAGGCAATGAAACATGTTGGCCAGTCCTAAAGGTGGTTACTTGACATGACCGTGCTTTTAATTTTGGGATGACTCACACAATGGAATAAAGAAAATGGAATTGTATATGTGAGCCATACCTAATTTTACTTAAGACTACACGGGTCTTGGTCTGCACAAAAACTATTTATGTTTAAAAAAAAAATCACATTTTCCTTTGTTTGGGACATTATTATTTTTAATGAGAAAGATATCGATGATGAAATAGTGAGCAAACTGGTGAGAACCTACCAGCAGCTCTCTTGGTGTTGCGCACGTGAGATACTTTCTCATTTTTCCATCACTTCTTGTGTTTGTGCACTATAGATTTTGGTTGAGTCACTATACACATGGTTGGGTACTTTCACCGATTGGGAATTATTCAATATTAAGTTGTATAGGCACCAGGGATATAATGATAGTTCATTTTTAGAACTACCAGTGGAGGAGTAATAGATGTTCACATTACCCTTTTAATGATCCCATGAAATTAATCAATTTAAAGGTGTGCCTTGCTGTTACCAGGTCTGTTTTGTTGTAGTACAGATTGAGTGGAGGGCGACCTGGTATACATTTTCCCTCTATAACTCCTTTTTTGAATATACTCAAAGTAATGGAACCTGCAAGAAGCCGCAATTTTTCTACCACCCTGAGATCCCACATGTCTCCTGATAGAAACGGTACTTTAACTATGTGGGTGGGCCTAGCGCCCCCAAAAGGGTGGGACCCAAGACGCGATGTGGAAACATCAACAACAAGGGTAACTGCAGTTTTTGGGCCTGGGATCGGTAGCCCCCCCAGGGGAAACTACCAAACCCAGGCATTTCTGAAACTAGACACCCAGAGGAGTACAGGATGGTGTGCCTCTCATGGATCCCACAAAGGTTTCTACGCCACAATGCCCTGCAAACCTCAAAATTTGCCTAAAATTGCACATTTTCCATACATTTTTGCTACGTATTCTTCCAGGATAATAAGGAATCCACAAGATTCCTACCACCCTGCGTCCCACCACTTGTCCTGATAAAAATGCTGTCCCACTTGTGTGGCTGGGCCTAGTAGATGTGACAGGAACTTATCAAACTAAGGCCACGCAGGTCACCCCCTTCTGGATTAACCCTGGTTTCTAGTTTTATAAAATGTGCCGGTTTGCTAGGTTTCCCTAGGTGCTGGCTGAACTAGGGCCCAAAATCCACATCTAGCCACATTATTAAAAAAATGGATGTCTCCATCTAACATTTTGGGACCCGTCCTGTCTCGGGCACTAGCACTACCCACACAAGCGAGGTATAATTTATCGAGAGACTTGGGAGAATGCTGGGTGGTAGGAAATGTGTGGCTCCCCACAGATTCCAGACGTTTCCATCACAGAAAAAGAGGAAAAATTGTGTTTTTAGTCAAAATTTGAGATTTGCAAAGGCTTCTGGATAAGAAAACCTGGTGGCAACCACACAAGTCACCCCGCTCTGGATTTCCCTAGGTGTCTAGTTTTAAATAAAATGTACATGTTTGATAGGTTTTCGTAGGTGCCAGCTGAGCTATGGCCCAAAATCCACAGCTAGCCACATTGGGAAAAAAGAGCATTCGCAATGGAAAAAAAATGTAATGTGTCCATGTTCTGTTTTGGGCCCTTTCCTGTCGAAAGCACAGGGCCTACCAACACAAGTGAGGTACTATTTTTATTGGTAGACATGTGGGAATGCAGGATAGCAGAACATTAGTTATCACCCATTGCATTGCTCTGCTTTTGTGCCTACCAAATGTATTTTGAAAAATGCCCTCTAAATCACATGCTGGTATGGGTAACCACAAATTCAGGGATGTACAAATAACCACTGCTCCCAAACTCCGTATCTGGTGTTTATTTGTTTATTTCATAAATACATAGGTTTCCTATATACTTTATATTTTACCATATTATTTGCTCTACACCCGGTACACAATGAAAAACCATTGTACGGTGTAGTATTGTTGCGGGCTTTGGGTACCTCAGGTTCTTGGAATACCTACAAACCCTATATAATCGCTGCAAACAGAAGAGTCTAGTGGACATAATGGTATATTGCTTTTGTAAACCAGCCAACGTAACAAGAAGGGACAAATAAAAACCCGGTTACAAATGGGAAGTTTTTTTCTATTCATTTTGAATATTTTTTTGTTTGTTTCAACAGTTCTTTGGGAAAACCTTGAGAGATCAATACAAAATGACCCATTGCTAAACTCAGAATTCTATCTTCTTTTCAAACATTTAATGCTTTAAGGGATCACCCATGGTTTTTATCCCGGTTTCCACGACAAACTGGCAGTAGGTTGAAAGAACATAAATTAGGAAAAATTGACTACCTCTTTGAAAAGTGCCCAAACTGTCATTAAAAATATATATATTTTTTTAATTCAGCTCTGCATGTTCCTGAAAGCTAGGAAAATGGCAACTTTAGCACAGATAACCTTTCGTTGATGCCATTTTTAGGATAGATTTCCTTTTTACTTCTTGCGGTGCACTTTTTTCCCCGAAACCCCCCCCCCCCCAAAATGTTGCTATACTTTGGTTATTTCGCACTCCCCTCCATAGTCTTGTTTTGATATTTCTAATGGAGAATCAGTTTTGAGCCTCCACATACTAGTACCATAATGATGTTGACACTGAAAACTGTTTTGCTAGTTACCACTATATCGGCGAGACAGGTGAGGGAGTTGCAGACTTTTAGTTCCTGTTAGTCTTTCACTTCCTTGTTCCCTGATAAGTTGATGTTAAGAACCAGGGCTGGGGGCGGAGCTTGCCTGGCTCCAAGATGGCCACAATGGACTAGAGCTCCGGCGGCCCGACCATTACTCCTACATAGACCCTGCGCCCGCAACTCCTAGTCTGACACAAAATGGAGGCATAAAGAACCGGAATGCGCCACGACCCTGGAGCAGTCAATAAGTCCAAAGGACCTTGCCCAATGTGCCGAAAAATACTCCGGAGCTGAATTCACGACCAACATGGCACCCGCTCTGTAGCCGCCTGCGCTACAACTGGAGACAGCCGGACCTGGCATTGGCACAGCGAGCAGAGGAGTTGGAGGGAATCCTACAGAGCCAGGCCTCCGTAGTCCAGCTGGGGCCGCTGAACTCGTGCAGTCTGTGGGAGAGTCGGCAGCCTGCCTATTGAAACTGACCAACACAGGGGGCGGGTGTGGCTGTGGAGAATCGGTGCCTTGGCGGACAACTGCGCAAGAGGCCTACCAGCGGCTACAGCTAGAATAGCTAGATAGTCTAAGAGAATACAGGATTTCATGTATGACATACAATATATGCTTGGAGTCAAAAACTTTACTGCTGACTTTTTAAGTCGCATGTCCTTACCATTAATTGAACTTGACAAGAACTCTTGGAATGATTTTTCAGTCGCCCACATTTCAATAGATAAAACTCAGAGTAGTTTTAGTAAAGAAGAGTGGCTTGAAGCGGAGAATTCTGACCAAATCTTACTTGTTCTCAAACAGTTGTTTATGAAAGGTTGGAATGGAATGGACAAAAAGTTTGTCAATGATGATTTAAGGGGTTTTTGGGAAGTTTGTGATGAACTCAGTCTCTGTGATACGCTTGTCTTACGAGGTGACAGAATTGTGCCACCGAAAAATTTAAGAAAGAAAATACTTGATTTATGTCATGAAGGACATTCCGGAATTACACGTACCAAACTTCGTTTAAAAGAGCTATAATGGTGGCCTAGGATTGACTTCGATGTTGAGAGGTGTGTAAGGTCGTGTGTCAAATGTGAAGTTTCTGATAAAACACTTAAAACATTTAATCAACCTTTAGCTTATCCCCATTGTCCAAAGTTCCCTTGGGAAGTTGTTGCCGTTGAGTTTATGGGACCGGTCAACTGGCAAGATAGATCACCAAAGTACATTTTAGTGCATATTGAGACTTTTTCGAGATGATTAGAAATTTGTGTAGTGGACGTTATCAATACTAAAACTGTACTTACATTCTTTGATGATATTTTCTTGAGAGACGGTTTCACTAAGTTCATTTTATCGGATAATGGTGTACAATTCAAATCCCTTGAAATGAGGAACTATTTGGCTGCATCTGGTATTCAACAAAGGTTCACAGCTTTATATCATCCAAGTGGAAATGTTATTGTTGAGAGCCAACCGTGGTATTAAAGGGGTTCTCCAACTTGCCAATAAGAGTAATTTACCTTAGGAAGAAGAGTTAAAGAAGTTACTTTGGGCCTATAGATGTACTATCCATGGTACCACATGCCAAAGTCCTTTTTCCTCAATGAGAGGTAGAATTCCACATTCAAAAATGTATCCTGGTTGGTTAAACAAAAGTGGAATGACCCAGTGCGATATACCTACTGTGAGAGAATACATTAAGGATTCTCAAATAAAGAATAAAACCCACCATGACCTAAGACACGGCACTAAATAAGTGGAGTTTATGTAAACGTCAATGGGTTCATGTTATAAATGCTAAGAAAGTCTCCAAAGGTGATAGTACATTTAGTGAACCTAAATTAGTTGTTAAAGTCATGAACAACACTGCCTTGCTACAAAATGGTGAAGTGTGGCATTTCAGTCTTGCCCCAGTATCGTATAATAATGAAACTAGAATGCGTGCAAAAGCACAAAAGTTTGGTGGTGGGATACATTTGATTTCACACAAGATACTGATGATTCTAATTTGATTGGTGATAGATGTACTCCTGATGGTATAACCTTCCCAGATGTTTCATCCAATTCCAATCCTGTGTTAGATGAAAATTTACATGAATGTTCTGTTATTCCCGATTGTGTTCCCTTGCCAGAAACGTCATCTGATTTCAATACACTTGTGGAAGAAAATGTACTTGTGCTTCCTGATTCAAGTACACCAAGTCTTTCCTGGGATACAAATGTGGTTAATATGTCTAGTGGAAGGATTATTAAGAAACCTAAATGTCTAGAAATGTTTGATTGTAGTTAACAATTTTTTTTTTGTTCCATTTCTTTTAGAGGGGGGGATTGTGTAGTATGTTACTTTAAGGTATTTCATCATATTAGAACCTTATTTACAGTCTAGAATTGTGGAATGAATTGTGGAATGACATTCCCTTCCATGAGCGATCTGCTGAGGAGGCCGTTCGTGCTGGATGTGCTGTTGCTGTATGCGGGGGGGGGGGGTTGTAATGAAGAATCCAACATATTCATTTACTTTCAAGCGGATTTATTCAAGAATGCTACACTCGCCCAATTATTGCATGCCTTCTCAACTAACGGGATGCCGCGCTTCGCATGGCACGAGAGATAAAGACCCTGCCGTATGAGGGAATGGAGCTCTCCTTGTAATCAAATTTCACCCAACAGGAACAGGAAGCAGGACGACTATTCACCCCAGTTAATAAGAGACTACGCGAGTTACAGTTGGAATATAATATGCTGTATTCGGCCAAGCTCCGCGTCCTGGCTGAGGGTACAGCACCCTTCTTCACGGAACCAAAGCAAGTCCTACACTTCTTGAAGCTACGAGGGGGTACGGGAAGCAGAAGGAGTTCGCCACGCGGAAATCAAAGTGGATCAGGAGAAGCATAGGAGCAAGGGAACTGAAACAACTGCTCCAACTCGAGGGACGGGGAGCCGCCCATCCCCCAAGTACCGAATGATGGGTGCGTCCAGATTTGGAAGGGACTTTGTATTGGTAATCAGAGACGTAGCTACGATGGAGAGCCGGAGTGGGGGAGTCACGGAGTCAGCATTTGAATTCATATACATAGGTAAGACTGTTCGGGCAACATGTCGACCCGAATACATAAGATTCAGAACATAAGCATTTCCCCCAAGAAAAACAATTGTCATCCAACGCACCCCATGGTTCCACCACGGGTAAGATCACCCCAGCTGAGACAGAGGGGGTGGTTCAGGAGAAAGTTATGGGACACTGTAAATGGGGAAGGGATCACAGCTTATTGACTCATCACTGGCCCTTGCATCCTGTTTTTGTGTGTTGCGGGCAAGACTGTACTATGGGATAGCTAAGAGGTTTGGGCCTGAGGTAACAGGCAACATCCGCCCCTATGTGTGCACCACCATATGGAACCAAAGGACTAGGGTTGTTATGGGGTTGTTTAGGGGCAGGGTTACTTCGTTGGGAGGGAATGTATTCTGCTTTGCCAGGTTGGAGGGCAATTAGCATGGGAGAATTGGGAACGGTTCATGTTTGGTACTGGTTTAAAAAAAAACAAAAAAAAACGAAATTGTGACAAGTTACATAAGGCAACATGACAGCACCATCAAACAAGACAGGCCACCATAGACACGAGTAACCAGGGTGCAAAGGAAAGCACAGAAACACCATTCCTAAGACTGCTTACCAGGAATGTGCGCGGGCTCAACAACAATAAAAAAAAACCTTAGGAAAGTTGTTGCCTCCCTTAAATGCCACAAGGTACATGTTGCAATTCTGCAGGAAACACACCTCCCGCAAGAGAACGAGTTACTGACTAGACAAAGGATGCGAGGGCACTATTACACTGCAGGATTCACATCGCACGCTCGAGGTTTCTCGTCTGGGTGGATAGCCAGGCTGGGGTACACCTGACAGGCTTACAAGCCGACGCGGGGGGCAGATATGTGAAAACCACATGCCGCAAAGATGACCTAGTAGTCGAGCTGGTAGGAGTATACGGTCCCAACAACGATGATCCGCAATTTTACCACAACCTTAAGGCCAGATTAATGCAGAGGGGCAACTATCCTCCGATATGGGGAGGGGATTTTAACTGTATATTGAACCCCTGTTTGGACCGGTCCAATCATATCAGCATATCAGCCGCAGCCAAAGCTATACTAGATATCACAGACAACGCAGGGTTAGTAGACATATGGAGACACCAGCACCCCGACGAAGAGGGATTCACGCATTATTCATCAGCACATGACATACATACCCGCATAGATTATTGGCTCATATCCAACAGCCTGGTGTCCCGGGTAGAAATGTGTAGGCCACTCCCACGCACCTATTCGGATCACTCCCCAGTGCTCCTGGACCCAAGACTCCAATCCCGCCGGATGGCCTCATTCACTTTGCGCTTCCCCCCCATTTGCTGTTGGACCCAGTCTTCAAGGCAGAGATGGCGCAGGCAATAGAAGAATGCTTCACTCGCAACATAGGATCTGTCTCCACCTTTGCCACAGTTTGGGAGACATTTAAAGTATATACAAGAGGGATAGCGCTTTCTAAACATGCGTGGGTCCTGAAGTCCTTGAGAGGTAGGCTCGCAAACCTGGAAAAGGAATTAGCCGATTTAGAATCAAGATACAAACACACAGGGGACACCAGGGTGTTGGGGGAAATTAAGACTAAACTAGCCGAATACCAAGACACGGCTAATGACGAGATCAAACATCTCGGCAAATACTCTATTGCCAGAACGTACGGAGAAGGAGAGCGCCCCGCGCTGCCTTAACGACACTACTCCGACCAAATGAAGAGCAAACAGCACTCTCCAGCATACTAGACGAAGAGGGGAATTTAGTAATGGACAACGAGCGAATAGCAGCTAGATTTTGTCGCTACTAAGCAGAGCTATACCGCTCGTGTATCGCTCACGACGAAGCCTCTACAACGGAGTACCTAGAGCACAGAGATGGCCTGGCTCACTATGGAGCACAGAGAGCATCTCATGGCACCCCAGGACCCTTCTGAAATAAGAGTGGCACTAGCTGGAATGCAGGCAGGGAAGGCACAGGGAACGGACGGCTTAACTGTAGCCTTCTACAAGGCTTTCCAAGATCTCCTGGTCCCACACTTAGTCACTCTCTATGAAGAAATGACAAAGATGGGAATCATGCCACCGACGATGCGCGAAGCACTGTTAATTGCACTACTCAAACCAGGCAAAGACCCAGACAAATGCGCCTCGTATAGACCACTGTTCCTGCTAAATGTGGACACCAAGATATATGCAAAAGTCCTGGCCAACAGGTTGGCCCTCTTGCTGCCAGGCGTCGGGAGTGCGGAACAGACGGGATTTGTTCCCGGCAGATCGCTAACGTATAACTTAAGGGCACTCTTTGGTACCATCAAATTCATAGGTCCAGAAGTGAAGGCCGCAGCAGTATTCTTAGACGCTGAGAAAGCATTTGACTCTGTAGACTGGGCTTTCTTAATGGCTGTTCTCCCCAGAATAGGGGTGGGAGGGGTATACTTCAAGTTAATAGAAGTCATATACAATGGGCCTACTGCCAGAGTATCGGTAGGGAACATAGTGACTACCGCAATCGAGTTTACCTGGAGTACCAGACAGGGGCGCCTGCTCTCGCCACTCTTATATGCCATAATCGCGGATCCCCTAGCCTGCACTTTACGGGAATATCATGGACATAAAGTACAGCGATTCCCTGGCAATAGACTAATAATTTCGGCATACACCGACTACACTTTATTATATATCCACGACTCCGACAGTAATCTATCCCCGGTGCAAAGGGAGGTGGTCTGGTTTGGGGGGCTATCGGGGCTTCAGATCAATTGGTACAAATATTCCCCCTTACTCCTAGTACGACACAAATAAACAGAGTTCCCATTACAATGGTTATCCAACCAGATCAGGTATCTAGGAATACAAATACACACAGACCCAACACAGGTATTTAGTGAAAACTATGGCAAAGCAGTCCAGAAATTAGAGGAAGACATTCTTAGATGGATCAAATTACCGCTGTCTATGATGGGACGCATGGCAATCATGAAGATGGTGGTCCTCCCTAGATTTGTATTCCTTTTCTTAAATATCCAGACGTCGTTGCCAAACTCTTTCTTTAAAACGCTGCGATTTCAACTGCTAAGCTGACCTGGGCCGGAAGCAACTTGGGGTTAAGTGGAACACTCTGGTGTTGCCATAGGACATGGGGGGGATTTAATGGCCCAGAGCTTTATTACAGATCGGCACAAGGCTCGCTGGCGCTTTACTGGCTTCAGGACCCCCATGACTTACCACACTTGTATATCGAATGGGACACTGCCGCCTCCTCTACTTTACCCGGACTGCTATTTCGCGACCCAGCAAAACACCATGGAGTCCTGGATTCACTCAACTCCACAGTACATGCTTGGAGACAGAGCCAGGAATACTACGCCCGCCGGCTCCCCGTTATACTTGCCGCACAAAGATCTTATATGGTGTTCCTGGTTCGAGCTAAGTCAGAAGGGAAGTATAGTAAAGGCCCTGCATACCCTGGGAATCATGAAAATGGGAGACCTATTTAACCAAAGAGTGGGGAGGGGATGGGATTCCTTTCAAGAGGCCATCGCTACACCCAAGTTGTTAACTAGATATCAGTACTTTAGAGTGAGGCACTTCTTGCGAGAACTACTGGGGGACAAAATGCTAGACCTCCCCCGACATCACAGCACTGTCCTCCTTGATACCAGCAGACTCCCCAGCCAAATTGATCTAAACAATATAAGCCCTAGCACAAGAAGCATGGAGACATAAATTACAATTCAAGACTAGAGTGGCAGCGAGACTTGGGCAGGACAATAGATGACGGGTGCTGGAAACACTGCTGTGCAGCGACTCGCAAGGTGTCACTGAATGGCAGGCACAGGTTAATCCATTATAGGTATATTAACAGAGTGTACTACACCCCAGAGAGACTGTTCAGATACTGTTTATGCAACACAAAAGAATGTGTAAGATGCCACGCAGACTCGGCTAACTTTATGCATGTATCATGGCTTTGCCCAGTGATTGCTAATTTCTGGGGGAGGGTGTTCCGCGAACTGGAAAGCATAACAGGCATCGAATTAGAATTAGATCCCATGCTTGGCTTGTTGTGATTCAACAAGGAAAATCACGCCAAAGACAGGAAATTGGTAGCGATGGGATTACTATTAGCCAAGCGCAGAGTCGCAATGCGCTGGGCGAAGAGTCCTGCACCCACAATTAAGGAATGGCACACAGACATGGTATATTGTAATACGCAGTGAGATGTATATAGTGAGCTATTGCCACCCAAAAAATTACTGGGGCCCCTATCAAATGTACTTAGTTGGCAAGGAGACAGGGGAGGCTGAAGGTGATCAGGATAGTAACGGAACACAGACGCAAGGGGCTTCTGAGATCACAAGCAGACAATACAAGTAGAGTGGAAAGTTTGTATAATGCGCTGAGATGGGCCCATTCGGGGATCTGTTGGGGACACAGCCCAAATCCATAGTGGATAGAGTAACGGTGGTTCAAGTTCTACAGTCATAAGTGACGTACCATATCCAAGTAGTAGTGACCAGATAGCTGTGACATTCAAGATGGCAATAAGGATAACAAACGCAATTTGCAAACGTATGAGCACGATTGTTGTACGCTAAATGTCATGTAATGCTGTAACATTATCTGCAATTGGTATATGTGTTCCACATAACAAAAATAATAATAAATAAATAAATAAAAAGAACCAAGGCTGCTTTCCCACTGAAGGTGATGAATCCCTTTAATCTAAGCCAATCAATCAATCACCATCCCGCCTTTTACCATCCTCCCAATCCCACCTAGGAGGGGGAATGCTTGCATTGGTTGGATTCTACAAGGGTAGTAAACAGCTACCTAGACCACGCCAAGGACACACGTCTGGATGACCCACTCTTTGTCAGTTACTGCTGCGCTAAAAAAAGTAAAGCGGTGCAGAAACGAATCCTTTCGAGATTATTCATTCTCTGCATCAAAACCGGATATGCTTGGGCTGAGAGGATCCTCCAAAAGGGATCAGAGCCATTTACCAAGGACAAATACACTACATCTGCCCTTGCCAGAAGCGTCCTCATTGCAGAGATCTGCAAGGCGGCAGCATGTGCTTCTCTGCACACCTTCACAAAGCATTACTGTCAAGATTCCTAGGTATGTAGAGAGAGCCACTTTATCGGGTCCGTTCAGCAGGATTTCCTAAGCTAATTATCCATCAACCTGCATCCAGGTCGGGGTATTGCTTCTGTATCCAATCTAAAGGTGAGGAATCTGCAAGTAGAAGTATCTATCAGGAAAAAAAACGTTATATAATCGGCAGTAAATATCTTTCGTGTGGATACTTTAACTACTTGCAGATTCCCCACCGACCCACCCACTTTCACATTTGATTTATAGTTAGAGGGAAATTTAATAACATCTCAGGTTTGTGCTGGTACTCTATTAATGTCGGTCTGTTCAAATTGAAGGCTTGGAAAAAAATGGATGGAAATTGACGTCACTGCACCAGAGCAGGCACTATATTGCTTTATTGATATTATCCGACGCCTCTTTCAGGGCAGATTTAAAGGCAGCACCCCCTACTAGTGACATGACAGATTTGTAGTGTCAGTTCCAGCCTGGGATAATTCTACAGGTGAGGAATATATAGGGAGATAGGGTATTCACCAGAAAGATTGTTAATGCAAGTAAGTAACTTTTTCTTACAGTTTATCCACCAGAAAGATTGTTAACGCAAGTAACTTTTTCTTACAGTTTATGCAGATTATTTCACACTATACATAAACTACACTTATAATATGAATAGGGATCCCGGTTTTATGCTATTTATTTTTTAAACATTTTTGTCTGTATTTATCCATATTTATTTTATGGCCAACTAATTGGTATTTATCCTAATTTATTTTGTGTTTTTAGAACAAAAGTATATTTCCACATTTATTTTGCTGAAAATATGCACTCCTACTTTTCGGTCAGTCCCATTTTATCAGATTAAACTGCCAAGTATAGGAAGAAACTACACCCACAGGTAAATGTTAACGTATGCCTGTATAGAAGGAACTCTCAACCGGTTTTTAGGTTTTGCATACGCAGCACTGCATAGGAGGAGACCTTTAGAAATCGATTCAGCTTTTGAGGCAAAAACGTGCACGCATTGCATTGCTTTGAATGGCAACGCGTGTACGTTTGGCGATTCCCCTGCGGGAGCGAGCTTTGAAACCATCTGTTTGTAATTAACAGATGGTTCCTGCTCGCTCCCACAAGGGAAACAGGCTGGGCTCTCTCCCCTCCCCCTGCTGCCTCCTCCTCTTTCAGCGTGAGGCGCGCGCGCTTGTTCTACTTTGGGATAAGACTCAATGTAAAATAGTCTTGCTTCACTTGTAACTTTACAGGCTTTTTCTTCAATCCTTATTTAGCAACATGTTTTCATGTATATTTTCCATGTATTTCCAAAGACTTCTGTAGCATCACTGTTTCACCAGGCATTGGCATATCAGCATGTAGTGGAACCCCGATTATAAGTTGCTTTCACTAGGAAATATTTTTGCCCCTGCTTTCCTGCATAAAGTCCGTCTGTCATAATTTAGAATTGTCCTTTTCTGTCCACATTGGTACAACCGTAAAATGAAAAAAATAAATCACCCACGTTATACTCTACAGGTCACATGGGTTCAGTAGTTTTAACCATGCCCAATCCCACATTTCCCTCTTGTACATGCATAAAACAATAAAATACGCCAATATTTTTCGAACCTGCAGTATTGCGTCTCATTGGATTTTTGAATATATTTTTATTCCTAATATAATTTTTCTGTTCTCACTTTGGGTGTCAACTTTTTCATGTCGACCGCAAAATATTATGGTCAAGACTTCAGAGCACATCAACGGAAGGGGCCTCAGTCCTTCACTGGTACCTACACAGCCATATTTGGGTAGTGGTACGCATGAACGGTAATGAAGACCTAGATGTATTAACCAGTAATCCACCTGCATTTTAAACTTCAATGTGCATGTCACAACAGGCACAGTCACCAGCTTCTTTCCCCTTTCAGCTTCGACGAAGAGGGTTAAAAATGCGACAACAGTTTGTTTTTAAGCTGGAGATGAATGGGCATCATGTTGGAAGTCTGGTACTAGTTCGACCTGGTTCTAGATCAGCTCATTGCTTCTAGGGATTTGATTGCTGCTTAACATGCAGGCCCTCGAACTGGAGACTCCTTTTCAGTAATGAATGTGGTGACCACTCACTTTTGTCGATCTCCTCCACGAACAGCTTGTGGACAAAAGTCCTATTAAATACAGTACAATACTTGGTACAGTGGGCTTTGAGTCAGCACATGGCTTATCACTGGTTAGCTTCTAGTCAATCTCATTCCCTTGCTTTTTATTCAAGGGCTTTCCTTAATCTTCTTGGATTTGTCCCTCCTCAGAAGCAAATGATGTTTTGTTCCTGATGGAGGAGATGTATCCTTCCATTGCTTACAATTTGGACACAACTTTTTTTTTTCTTAGTAGTTGATGGAAGTGTATTTTTTTTCTCTTTTCTTGGCTTTATTTATTTTACATCCCCCGTACATGTTGCTCTCCTCCACTTCTTTCTCTACCCTGCTACCCCTTCCCACTCCTTTGCTACATTTCATTACCACAACCGGTTCTCCCATTGCTCTACCGTCCCTTCCTGCGTGTCTGCTGCTTATTAACTCACAACTGGTTCCTTTGTTGCTCAGTCACACCTCTCTGCTCATCCTTTGCTTTTCTTCACCTCCTCCTGCTTCTCGCCATTGCCACTTACTTTTTACATTTCTTCCTATAGAGAAAAATTATCGTTTCTGCAAGATCTTAGCAGCTGCAAACTGCTACCAGGCTACTTGGCTATCTTGGAACAGTAAATTAAACTTAACAAAAGTAGCTACTGGTGCGATTTGAAGTGTATAAATGCGTTTTGCTAGATGTGTGTGCACGTAATGGTGGCCTTCTTGGAATGCTTTTTCAGAAAACCTATTTCAAAATGGCTATTCATGTGCATGAATCATGATGCACTTGCACAAAGATAAAAACCTTCCAAAAGGTGGTGCATTCACATGCAATGTGCCATTAGCCATATATTTTTTTGGGGGGTGGGGGGTTATCTTTCTCAATTTTTCCCTATGCTTTACAAGCGAACATTGGCAAGACAATAACAAAGTCCACGCATTTTGAAGGCAAGGCATATTGAATTGGTCAGTGCTTGCTCACACGAAGTAGTTCCTGGTCTGTACGCTAGGCTCGAATTTGAGTGAGGTTCGTTTTGGCGAAGGCGAGATGTGGGCTATTCAAACTGACAACATACACTGGAGCTGCCATCAACACACTAAACTATCTCACGGGTGTTGGAATATACTTCTTGCCCTCGGAGTTGTTTCGCTGCGTTTGGAACCCTTGATTTGGACCTTTCTTACATATCTCTGCAGTAAGCAGTCACTTAATTTGAGCCGGTGGTTTCAGGTGCTCGGCACCAGCACTTAATTTACAACACCGGAGCTTGTGACAGTCTGCCACAAGGTGGTGATGTCTGGCTAAGTTGGAGAGGACCACAACAGGTATTTATTAATTCGATATACATTAAAAACTAGTATTACCTGCCGCCAAAGCCATTTTAAAAGCTTTGGGGGCCTGAAATAGATCGAACTGTTACACTTGCAGGACTGTGTTGGTACTGTCATTGGCAGCGCTGGCAGGGACGATGTGTGCTGCAAGCTGCAGTCGCCTCCTGGCGAGAGCCCAGCACATTTTTATTTTTACAAATTAAGCACGGTCCGTCACTGTGCTTGGAGTGCAGGTCCACAGTTATAGGCACGTTTTTCCTTCGCCGAGCATCGAAGACATGATCTTTGCAGCTAGCAGTTACTCACTGAACTGCGTCTGAACCCCGAAGCCTGCTGTTTGTTTACTCGTCTACCTGTGCAGCATGCGCCTACACCCAAGGAGCTGCCTGGGCGGATGACACCAGCGTGGTCATCTACAGCTGGCTCTGGGCCTTAAGTGAGCAGATTAGCCCCATGAGGCTTTATGCAGAGGACACATGTGGCTGCCCCCCTTTTACAGCCTCTGCTCTGTCAAGAAGCTCATGTTTTCTTTCCCCTCTCAGAGGAGTCTAGGCCAGTTCCCAGCAAGTACAATAAATGCGAAGTGTCATTTCCTGACTGGGAAGACAGCGGCTCCAAAAACTGTAAAAACTGAAAACTGGGAGCCCTAACTATACATGTTATGTAAACACCTGCAAACTTAGACTATTACAAGTCAGTTGACAAACACGTTGCAGCAATCATCAAAAGTAAATTCAGTGGATGCATCAGACTCGTTCAATAACTGGTTCGGAGGGTGCTATCCCTTGCACCAGACCCCACAGAACAGACACCATGTTCTGCAGAATCAATGTATCAACGGTCACTGTGACCTTCCAACATTCACCATGTCTCTGCATTAGATGGCTACAGTCAAGCATTATAGTTGTCATATTCAATGCTTTCTTTCATGCATGCTTCACCCTCATTTTTAGGTCTCGCCGGAGCCAGCGCATGTGATGTTTAGTGTGTGGGCTTTAAAAAGCCAACCACAGCTTTTTATCTGGCATAGAGTGTGCGGTTACGCGCACAATGACCAGCAGAGGCGCCATCTGGCTTTCTTCTCCCGTCATGGTGCGCACACATCGCACACCACTCGCCAGCCTGCTTTCCCTTTTGCCATCACTCGCGTGCTTTTTAAAAATTTTCTTTTAGCACGCACACAACTCCCTCTGCCTCTCTCTCCCGCTGCAGCCCCCATCTATGCATTCTTCGCCCATGTTCCCTGATCTTTTCACTATTTTTTCTTTCCTCCTTCTCCCCTCTCTCTGCAGTCCTTACACCCATCGCCTTCTCTTTCCACTTGATTTCTTCGCACAATCTTTGCCATTATCGGTTTATCCACTGCCCTCTTATGCCGCCCATCTGTCCATTCTTTGCCTTCTCCCGTCCCTCTTTTCCACCTCTGCACTGGCTCTCCTCACTGCCGTCCCATCTTCTCTCCCTGCTTCACCAAACTCCTCTCGTCTTCTCCCCTACTCCGTCGCTTCTTCTGCATCTTCTCTTCTCCCCCCAAACATGATTTAAATTTCAGCCAGGCATACATATACCGTGGACTGCTGGGCTAATGGTAAACCCCTTTCGTTGTTAATGGATTGACAAGAATATGTTTTTTTATTTTCATTTGAGGGAGTTGGAACCATAAGAGGTACAAGCAGGAAATGTTTCAAATAGAACAATTATTTTCTGCTTGAGATGCAGGGAAGATTTAATTATGATTCATGGAGTAAAAGAACGAGCCCCTGTGCTTCACTCACCAACGCTAGGAGCAGGAAATTTAACATAAAATAAAATAAGGATAATTAGTCATTTTGCCTGCATGAGATAGAACTGAATGACTGGCAAGCATGAGCAGACTGGGCCATCAATATCCTCATGAGCAATATTTATAGTGAAATAATTAAGAGAAAATTCTGTACTGGATGGTATTAATGGGAGCTCCAAACTTCGTTTATGACATTATAAACAGAGTTATTAATGCCATGATTGATCAAGTAGTAGTGTGGGGGCTTTTGGGCCAAACGAGATTCCCTAGAATGGACGGCTGTTCTTGCTGGAAAGTAAGATTATTCCCTAGAAACAAGCGTTGACCAAGTCAACATGTCTGAGTTTGGTGTGCTACCACGTAGAGAATCTTCATTAGCACCTTTAAGCCAGACAAATCTAAGAAACAAAAAGCATACACTCTCAAGTCTCTCTTTCCCTCACTGTTGTCCTTTTTCTGCTTACGTGTGAAAAGGTGGCAGAGTGCTATGGGGATCTTAATAATCACCTTTTTTCACTTAAATGACACAAAAAAAGATAATAAGGACTATTCGAATGGCTTCCTTGTCAACTATCTTCATTTCAAATGCAGTAAGAAACAAGCATTGGCATAGCAAATAGGTCTCGCCTTTGGGACCTTATAAGTGTTTAGCCATGCAACAGTTAATGTTGTTGCAGTAAGGATATTGTGCTGCATAACTAAATACTTATAAGGTCCCAAAGGCGAGACCTATTGGCTATGCGCCAATGCTCGTTTTTTTTTATTTCGACTGTAGCATGCATATGTTTGTTTGTCAGGAATGCAATGCTGGCAGTACCCAAATTCCTCTTCTCTTTCCAATATGGTACTGCTTGTTCCCTCTCACCATGTGCTTGGCTCTCATTTACTCCGTTCTACCCCCCTCTAATTTCTCAGTCTGTTCCGGTGGACCACATTTCTCTTTGCTTCTCTCTGGTATCTATCTACTGTGATGGCCCCCACACACTGAGCTGCTCTGCCACCTTGAC
Source organism: Triturus cristatus (assembly GCF_964204655.1). Lineage (NCBI taxonomy): Eukaryota > Metazoa > Chordata > Amphibia > Caudata > Salamandridae > Triturus > Triturus cristatus. The sequence continues at coordinate 326,799,226 of NC_140592.1, read as the reverse complement.
CTCTATCAATCGGTTAAGAGGCCCAGTATCTACTCTTTTAGCACCTACTCCACTCTACGAGTCCATTCATGTCCATGTGTATCCGCTCAGGTGCATTTGGTCCACACTTCATTTTCTGAAGAACAGGACAGGGGTAAGTTCTGAGAATCTTTTCTCATATACAAACTGAGTTGATTGCGGGAGAATTAAGAAACAAAGCCTAGTGACTTTCAATGACTTCAGCTTACTGTTATCAGTAAGATTTTTTTTCAAAGTTTTGGAAAATCCTCTTTCTATTTAAACTATGTAAAACAGCGGGAGCAAACCAAAAACAAACAGTTTCAATAACCTTCTCTCGCTGTTGTTGGGAAGGGCTCAAAGGGGTTGCATGCAGCATAAATAAACGCACACACCTTATAACAAAATGTCAAACTAAATGGGCTTTCAAATCCACTGGCTTCTAATCTTGACTTTTTAGTTCTAAAAGAAATGCAATATCAACGTGTCATTGTTTAAACGGATAACAAATAAGACAACAGTGATATGTATTCACACAACTCATCGGAGTAACAAATTTCTGTGCTGAGTGACTGTTTATAGCTATATGAGGTAACCAAGTTTCCTTCTTTACCCCCGGTGATTGTGTGGAACGGGTTCTTTCACAACAATTATTTATCAAGTTTTGCATAGTGTGATCTTGACTCGAAATTATCAGAGAGCTTTACAGAGTTGGCAAAGCAGCAGTTATACGAGCTACATATGTAGTAAATACAAATAAATGGAGAAAATGCAAATAGCTAGTAACAGTATGTACAAGAAGTAGACAGTAGGATATGTGGACGATATAGTTCTGAGGTAGTTACAGTAGGGCGTTGCTAAGTCCAGCGGTTACACGATTTACATATGGAGAAAATCCAAATACATGGAGTAAATCCAAATGCATAGTAACAGTATAGGCAAGAAGTATATGATAGGCAGTAGGATATGTGAACGGCATAGTTCTGAGGTAAATACGGTACGGTGTTGCGAAGGTGGGGTAAGTAGAGGCACAGATTTTTCCCCAAGGTAGTAGGTAGTGATGCTCAGATTTATTAATTCCTAACAAAATTCCTTTGGCACTCACTGTCCGGAGAACACTTGTGTTGTGCAGATTGCCCGACTTTCTCCTTCTTGAGGGAGAGAACACAGTCCGAAGAAAGACCTGGCTGACGTTCCTGCCTCAAAAGTGAAAAAGACAACTTTGATGGGATTTGTTCCTGATGCTGTTGAGTAAAGCCTGGAAAGTGTCCAATGATAAAGGTGGAAGTCAGCAGGGACTAGGCAAGCAGTGGGTAAGCAAGAGTTGGTGCCGGCCAGGGATGCTCTGTCAGTGAACTCTAATCTCTCAAATGGATATGCCCTTGTACAGCTTTGAAACACATGTACCCAATGAGGTACTGAGTGTTACTGTAAATGATATTACAAGGATGTTGTTAGGAAGAGTTCTTTGGCTGGGTAAAGGTCATAAAGATGATTTGATGTCTATTTATTACATGTGGACTATCTAATAAAACATCCCCAAAATCCACCCTCTCCGGTTAGAAAGTGATCTGTCAGTTAGAATGTGTCAGGGCCAAGTGTCCGTTCACTCAAGAGGCCAGAGGAGTGCCTACAACTCTCAGCAATCCTGAGAGGTTTTCTGCAAAAATCCATTCAGATGATTTTTTGAGATGAAAAGAATTAGAAATGCTTGGTTTGAGCTCAAGGGGAGTCCACTGCAGTGTGCAATCATGCAACAAATAAGGAAATAAAGATCCAAATGAAGGATATATGTAAAGAGATATAGGAATGGAGCATACATTTAGAGGAATATATGCAGACCAGTGCATAAGATTATAAAAGGGGATATTGCACCATGTACAGCATAACTATGGCCTCATTGGTGCAAAATCTCACAGTTCACAGGTCATCTACAACCACGCAGTGAGAGTAGATAAGACGAGCCTGCTCCTGTCATACATATTTTGCCCTAATTTCAACAGACATGCTACACAAAGCACTTAAAAGAAATAGTGCTATAATGAGATTTTGACTCCCAAAAGTATTGAGGTCTATACTTTAGGCAAGTTCTATTCCACGGGCTGCTCAAACTGGTGTATACACAGTTGTATTTGGCATCTGAAAAAAACTGAAGGGGGTTTCTGTACTTGTTCATCTGACAATCCTTGCACTGAAGACTGGTTCTAGCCCCATACTGCTAATGTATTTACACTTCAGAAGGGTTTGAACCCTTCACAGCCTATGTGCCAGCACTGCAGATGGGTTATAACCCCCCTCTAAATCCAGAGCTCTCACATAACAAATGCTTTCTATCCTCTCACAGTCCATTTGCCCACATAGCTAATGTGCTCAGAAAAGCAGGGGTTAGCTTGTCCCCTCAAAACCCATGTTCTACTCCTCCTCCTCTTCACTCACTCTCGTACAGATCTCAGTACCTGGTATCTCAAGTCACCTGACCATCACCTTGAACCATGCATGTGAAACATTATGGCCACTTGTGCAATAGATGGGATTTTGAGTTTCTCTCTCAGCTTATATCAGTCTAAGATCGACACAAACAGAACTCCAACTGGGACTTCTCCATTCAGCATTCACAGGATGCTAATGCAACAACTGGTCAAGGATCAGGAGAGACTGCGCTGACCACCCTCCACTTCTGGCGAGGGCAAGTGAGATTAGCATCCCAGACCAGGAGAACTAGTATCCGTTACCTTGATTTTGCCGCAACAAAGCAGTCCGTCTATACATCTGTGTGGCATACCTCGGAGTTGCTTTTGGCATAGTTGACAATCTACTCTCTCTACTGCACACTGATGTCTCAAATGGAATTCACCAGAAATGTCCTTTAATGGTTCACCTACCATCTTTCCAGTCTGCACACATGGGTACCTCCAGGTTCCAAAAGATGCCCATCCCCTGTCCTCCCCCAACCATGGTTCCATATGGCCCCCTGTCATCTTTAACCTACATGGAGTGTTTGGTGCTTTACTCACATATAAAATCAAGATTCAAAACATACCCATGATACACAACTCCTGCTGAACATCACCTCTGCTTCAGACATCCAATGCCTTACACACTGCCTGCCTATCAGCCATACCTGGTTGCCAGTTTGGGAGCCCGAATTCCAATATTTTATGTACCCTATTTTTTACTTTGGATAGTTCAGCTCCTCGATCTCTCATTGAAAGTTACCTTAATAATTAAGTTAACTCAACTCTTTATTCCAAATTTCTCCCATTTCAAAGTGTCGCATTTACAAACAGTAGGCTCCTTACTCCCAATGACCAGTAGACACAGTGCTATAATGAGAAAATACAGCCCAGAGAAATTTAAAGTGCAGGAAAACGCTCCATATTATTAACTTTAAACTTCTCCAATAAAACAAAGACTGTAGGTTAGTGTTATACATGTAACTGTGCCACAGTTGGCGAAAGGTATGTCCTCTGCTGCAAGTACATACAACACAGGCTCTCAGTCACCCGTACAAATATGTGCAATAGTCAAGCATTGGGCTGAGATGTATGATTTTCTGACAGACCACCAGCCAGATGCGTTATTTCAATCTGAAACATGGCTATCTGCTAACACAGCCCCATACAATCTTGCCACAATTCCACAGAGCTATGCTATAACGAAGCGGTATGGTTGGATCTTTTTATCATTCCCTTCCAGATCACCATGTCCTCTCCTACACCTACCCTGATTGGAGGCCGGCAGAACAAAATCCAGAAATGGACAAAGGTAAGCCCGGCTGCCTTTAGGGAGGCTTTGACTGCCAACAGCCCTACTTTAAGTGACCACGTCAACATAGTAAATTCACAATTACAAAACTGGATAAGTGATGCACTGGACTGGATCACATTTCTAATGATTCGCACAGTTATTTGCTCCAAACCATAGCGGAATGGTTTAACGAAGACATACAAACGTTTAGAGCATCTCTGGCATAGGAATTACTGTGCCTCGGATATAGCTATGTATGACAAGGAACTGAAGGAATATCATAAACAGATCAGTCTCTCCTGCAGCCACTATTATGCTCAGAAGATTGAGCATGCCCCGAATTCCTCACAAGAGATTTTCTCCATCGTGAATCTTTGTCTTCCTTGGAGCTGGTCTCCACACAGATTGAGCAGTGTGTACAATTGTAACTTGATCTCTAAAAAAAAAAAAAAAGCCTGCATTAGATCCAGCTAAGCTGGAACATTTCAGGCATATTTTCCCTGCTTCTGTTTTTCTCCAAAGTGGCTGAAAAACAAACTATTACCTGAAGAGGTATATCAAGACTAAAGATCTTGTTGTGATCTTGTATAAGGAGGTATATTTGCATAATTACTACAGATATCTTTCATAAGACCCAATCAGGTTTTCGCCCCAGTACGGCACGTAATCTGCGCTGTTGTTGGACTCTGTTTCTCTTAGAGTCATTGTTGATGGGGGTAAAACCGCAGCGCTGAGAATGCTGAAGTTGAGTGCAGCGTTCTACACTGTATCCCATGGCCTTCTGCTTGAACGGCTTTGAAAATGCGGTGTTGGGGACACTGCTTTGAGAGGGCTGGCCTCCTTTCTACAGATCCACAACTTTCAGGTAGTAAAACATCTTCTCATCTGAGGTATATTTACTGTGAGCAGGGGGTGCCGCAGGGCTCAGCACTAAGCTCGACGTTATTTAATCACTACATGTGCTTCTTAGCCGATGTCATCGAGTGACATGGCTTTAATATCGTGTCATACGCTGCTGACACGTGCTTATTACCTTGTTGCAGGATGAGGGAGTCTCAGCAGCTCGATTCAGATCTTGCCTGGTAGGATTAGCAGAGTGGATGGATCACAACTGTCTCCAACTTAACACTGGGAAAGCTGAGGTCCTGATCTTAGGGGAACTACCATCTATCTGGTCCACTGCGTGGTTCCAGATGCTCTAAGACCAGTACTGATTCCAAAGCAGAAAGTTAAAAAAATCTTGGTATCTGGTTTGATACTAATCTCACATCTGATAGTCAAATAACCAGTCTTGTGAATTGTTTCGGCATTCTAAAAACACTGAACAAGATTATGGGTCTCCTTCCAAAAGCTGCCAGACAAACAGTAGTCCAGGCACTGGTCATATCCAGGCTGGACAATTGTAATGCACTCTATCTTGGAGCCACCAAGGCAGATTAAGAAAGCTTCAAAGGGTGCAGAACAAGGCAGCATGTTTGCTGTTGAAAGTCCGTAGACACTCGTCCTCGAGTCCAGCTCTTGCTAAACTTCATTGGCTCCCGTTGAGAAAGAGTGTCTCTCAAAGACATGTGCTTATGCCACAATATTTTGAATGATAAAAGCCCTAGATATTTGCATTCGCTGGTTAAACTTTATTGACCCAACAGAAGTTGTACGTCTGCAGAAGCTGCACCTACGGTGGTTCAGTGTGTGAAAAGAGCACGGATGGGAGGTCGCTTTTTTAGCTTTCTGGCTTCTAATCAGTGGAATACTTTACCTCTGAATCTGAGACAGGAAGACTCCAAATCAGCATTCCATAAGAAACTCAAGGCGTGGCTTTTCAGACAAGCCTAGAGTAGGTTGACTCTGCATTTTAGGCTCCCGTGGCATTGAATCCCTAGAGTGGGGACGCTCCGAATGGAGTAACCAGCGCTCTATAAAATCCTTTATTAGTGTTTATTATTCAGATGTACACATGTTCATACATCCCCAAAGACTGAGCTCTCACTGACACCCATTGCAGTCCTTTCATAGTGCCCTTAGTCATAGTATTTTGTTCAAACCATAGTAACTGGCTCTATGGACATTAGGCTTAAAGTCAGTGAAGCTGGGCTGGTGGGGGGTGTCTGGTAACAAACGCAAGCTGTTTAGCCTTCAGTAGTTCACATTGATTTTTACTTATCAGAAGTAGCTTTCACTACAGAAAATGTTGGATACCCCTGGTACAGAGGGACACAAGAACAACACTGGAAGGATTAAAGGTTAAGTGGATCTGCTGAGATTCAATGTTGCAATCTTTGTGCACATTTCATTAACTTAAACCTCAATCCACAGAGCTTCCTTGGTGGCTGCTGCAGGATGCCTTAAACCCTAATGGAAAATGCCTTTCAGTGGAGTATTAAGTGAAAGCCATAATTGGAGTCCAGTGGACCTCTCACACCGCTAGCCCTCTGCGACACCCGCACCAATGCTAGCCAAGCACCTGTCACAGCCTGGGCAGTGTAATGGAGTTCTGATGGCGCTGTTTGTTAGTAGACTTCTAATGGATTGGTCGGGGGCGCTGTCCTGGAGTATTACATCATGCCCCATCTTATGTACGTTGACACCCCTCGTTAAGTGATGTTCCGTTCTGAAATAGCCTATCTCCTCCCTTGGTCCTGTGTGTTAGCCTTGCTGAGGTTTTATGAGTGGTGGTATTTTTGCCGCTGACTCTCCATGTACTCTCTTCTCTCCCCAACCCGCCCAGCACAAGACTGCTAACTCCAGGTGGTATGTTGCCACCACCAGTGGCGTCTCCAGAAATTACTATTAGTGAGTGGTTGGAGGCACACAAAGGGTAACAGATTAAACTGGTAGCCCATTACAGGCACTCCTTTACAGACTGAAAAGGAGGGATCTACAAGGTTGGGAAATGCAGTGACACTTTTGTGAGTGCCCGTATTTCTATTTTTAGACTTTGGTCCTTATTTTTTTAGATCTCGCCTGGCGTTTGCAGCGCGCATGCACTGCTCTCGCCATGCAAGGGCCTTTTGGATTCGATACAGAGTCCAAGCGTGCATGCGGGCGGACAGAAGATGTGCACGCGGGGACTGGATGCTTCACTGGCGGCGTGACACTGTGGACTTTTTTTATTTTGGCTCGGCAAACTGTACTTTTCAATATTTAATTATTTTAATAAGCAGCGCTGCATGCTGCACTGCTTACTAAAAGCATCAAATATTGGGGGAAAAATAGTCAGCAATCTTTGATTGTGCTCATTGGAGCGAGTGTTTGCATGCTTGTTTAGTCAGAGACAGGCGATTGAGACAGACAGGCACCATGCATATGCATTGGCCAGAAGGAAGTCTGAGAAAAGCAGTGACAACGCAATGTTTACTACATGCCATAGTTCTCTGACATCACAGCAACTCATAGTACGGGAGCAAGGGACCTTTATTAATAGATTCAACAACGCCTAAGCTGCTTGCAACCCTGTTTGTTAGTTTTGAACAGGAAACACATTTTGCTAGGAGTCTTTCTGCATGGGTGGCTGCCGCCACCAGAGGCATGCTGCTAAAATTCAGGACAAACATTAGCATCCCTCTGCAATAGCTTTCTGGCTGAGTTCGTCAATGAAGGATGCACAATTAAACAGCCCCTTGGTTTATCTTTTATTGCATCTGGATTTTTTTTATCCTCCTGGCTCTAATGGCGAGCATACACACGGCGCAGTCCCCGTGCCTATTGAAATGCGGTCACCATGAAACATGCATCCATTAACATCCTTATCTTTGACTTTCGTTTTTAAATTGCCCTACTCATTAGGTAATTATTTCGAAAAAACAATTGTTAATAAAATAATACTGTGACCTCTGATATTATCGAAGGCATAATCCCGCGTGGAGCACTTAGCCTCTCATTAGCATATTTGTGTATTTACTATAGAGGGTGATGGAGAGAACAGAAAGTACCTCAGAGTTGCTAGGGCCATACTTACTTTCTGTACCCTCAGATGCATTCATGACCTCAGTCATGACCTCTGAGAGTAGTGGTAAAAAGAGCAGTGCTCCGGGTACCAAACGTCAGGAGACGGGTAGTACTTATACCATCGGCTCTGCCGAATTGTCGTCATGCATTCAAAGCTTGCAAGAACACAGACAAACTTTAATTTGCATTTAGAATCTGATTTGACTGTGGGAACAAACAGAAATGCACGTGCGTTATTTTGATATTAAAAAAAGAGCCTACTCATAGTCCTCTTAACCCTGCGTCAAATTGCTCTTTCTTCTCCATGCCTGATCAGAGTCGAATTCCTCCTACCTGGTCGTCATTTCCGTGCCCCCAGAAGCCCCAGAATTAGAATACTCTGGCATATTTGAAGGTCAAAGGGTGCGCAATTGCTTTGATTCGATATAGAGCATACTTATTTTTCATGCATTCTAAATTGGCAGAAACATTTCAGCTCACCTGTCATACATTTGGAGCATGAATGTATTGTGAAACCGTCATCAATGTGCTTTCCAATAATGCTGTACACTGAATGCCTTTAACAGGCGAGTGCTGCCAATGCCTTTTTGCACTGGCGCTTCACTGTATTATTTTTTATTATGTTTACTTTACTGTTCTAAAATAGCCAGAAGCCATGTTGGAACAATAAAATAAACAAGCATTTACAATGCAATAGGTCTCGCATTTACACGAGTTTCAGCTATTTACATTGTAAATGACAATGCCTTTAATTTATGTTTTGCTTTTTAGAACATAAATTAAAGGCATTGTCATTTACAATGCCGATAGCTTAAACTCGCGTAAATGCGAGACCTATTGCATTGCAAATGCTTATTATATAGCACAAACTAGACCCGAGAAATCAGGTATCAGAGCGCTTTACATGAGCACCAGTTTCGTTACAGATGGACACATTCATTTTTGTTACGCACGGGGAGATGAAGTGATTTGCCCAGAATCATAGGATGTTGCGCGTTGTTGCCGAGACTCGAACCCAGTTCCCCAGATTCGAAGTTGACCGCTCTAGCCGCAAGGCTACATCCTCTCCCCTTATTGTGCATTCTCAGTTACTGCATATTCACTCACTGCACAGGCAGTCACACAATTCACAAATACAAACTGCACTAACACACTAACCTCTCTCACGCATCACAGGAAGCCATGGCACAATCACAGCACTGACACTTACTGCATTTACGTACTGAGGTACAAGCACTATTCACAGGTACTTATAGAAACAACGATGAGGGTTGCTGCTATGTGTGCACCAGAGAGTATAATCTAGTGTAATAATATCCTTACTTGCAATTAATGGTCTCCTGCTCACTCCTATTGGCCCACCGTTAAAGCCACTTAAATAAAGAACATCAAAAGTATAATAGAAATACACAAATAATTATAAAGAATAAGGAATAAAAACAAATAACTCAAATTCATTTTGTACTACAACATTTATTTGTTTATAACATGTAACATTACTCCGCTCCTTTCTATTATACTTTTGATGCACTATTCACAGGTACTCACTTCGCACCTTCTCTGATAGCATATACAATAACTGCACAGAATTACACTGCTGGCACGCACACTGCAAGCATATACTAGCGGCTCTTTCTTTCTCTAGCACACACAAAACACATACAATAAGCCACAATAACTGTACAGACATGACATTCATTGATATAGTCATGTATAGAGAACATGCATGTCGCAAACACTCAGAAAGTATACTTGTTGAATGTATTTTCATTCACTGCAGATACTGTACGCCCACATTCACTGCACCAATATGCTGACATCTCTCGCACACTCAGAGCATACAAAAGCACTGCACATGTATTGTCCAAACGTGCACTGACACACTCAGGTGGGCAGAAACACACGTGCAAGCTGCTCAGGCACTGAATGCCCACCCTCGCGGACTGCACATTCCATGACTTAACAGACTAACACATGCACGCTTACTACAACAACACACTCATGTCACACAAGAGATATTCCTTGCTGTCACTACTCGCCACCCATAATGAACTCAGCAGTGATCATTGTGTGGTAATAAAGAATTCGGTTTTACAGACATCTTGCCATCTGTAATTTCTGGATCCAGTATTATTCCAAGGCTACAAGCAGCCTGTATGGAATGGGGAATAACAGGCAGAACTCAATGTTACTGCAACGATGAGAGTACCATTCCATAATTCAAAGCCATTTCGCTGGAATAAGTGTCTCCAGATTTGACATGAAGGATTTCTCAATGGTCGCCTGCTTAATAAATACCATGGGCCTGGTGGTACTCATGTGATGGGATGTTGTGTGAGATATTCCTTTTTTAGACACTAGTGGGGCCCTCCACATATAAAACACAGTTCGAAATTGAAATGCATAATGCCACTTCATGCACGTATTGCATTAGTTTTTTTGTCAACATAAAGACCAATATTGTTAAAGTAGCAATGATCCTTTTACATTTGTTGGATATAGTGAAATCCAGCCATTTTTAAAGAAAGAACACACACACAGAAAAAAAACAGGAGCAGTTCAAACTAAAGCCCGGGTGGGAAGACACAGCTTTAGAAACACCCCCTTGTGTTGAGTGTTAAAATACCAAAAAAAATGTAGCTCCTAAAACAGGAGCAGTGAATGGACACAAGTACTTGGTCCATGCTCTGGGGGAGGGCTAAACACAAGAAGAGGCATGATGCATGCATGCCATGGCCAAATGGGGACAAACGTTATGAGACAAACGTTATGAGACAGACGATGGAGCGAGTAAATGGTATGCCTATGGGAGGGCTGAAGCCTACACATTAAACACAGTACATCTCTTTGAGACAGTGATTGCGCTGTCTAGCCGAGACCTAAAAAAGAGAAAACAAGTAAGAACACTTTTTCCATCTATGCAACCATGATCTGAAACAAAATACCTGTACCCAATGCTGCTACAATTTAGGTAAGCTTTAAAGAAACACCTCTTTGAAGAAAAACCAAATCACATTCAAATAATAGGCCATAACTAACTATCTCTTCTATCACTCATTGGCTTTATGAGTGTCTTTGACCCTGTGCAGTGCTCCGATGATTTTTGGCTAGGTTTGCACTATATAAATAGATTATACATACGTTATTGGCAACAACATGGGGGGACCATTAACGCATTTGTAAGAACCTCATTTTGCAGTACACCTCAAAGGGCCGGTGGGCCTACTCTTCCAGGAGAAGCTTGATTTCAGAAGTATTCGAGAGACATTTCAATCACACATATTTCCCCATCTGGTAATTTACAGTTTCTCTGGAATAGACCAGAATAACGGATCAGAAAATGCATATAATAAGAGACTTCTGCCCAGAGAATATACTAGGACTTCACCCGAGGATCCCTCCTGAGTGGCTGATAACATAAGAAAGGCATAGATCACATGAAGCAGTTTCCAGTGACATCATCTTTATGCTAATTATTCATTCTGAAACCTGAAAACACCTATCTTTTTATGGTGACAGCCTTCGACGCCAGTGGTAACCAACTGTCCCCACCACAGTGACCACTGATTGTTCCCTCAATCCGAGAAAAGTCTCTACAATCATTAGGGTGCCAACTCACCACTGAAGACATAGGTAGGGTACGACACTTACTTCTAACAATGTTGAAAAACATGTTGACCACTAATGGTAAATGGCGCAAAGTGTTATCAGTTGCCAGTAATCATGGGTGAGGGTCCCACCTTTACCAATCACTTATGCTGGAAAATACCCGCCCTCACTTACCAGCAAAGGTGGAACGTGTGCCCGCAGTGAATCGCCGCCACATCCCTCACGTTATCGAAGTAATCCGAGCAGATAGTGCACGAGGCACGGATCGGCATCGTAAACACTAGCAGTGTTCGCGCACTTAACGGGGTTCTATTGACTCCTCTGCAGCTCTTTCACGCCGCTTTAGGATCCCCTGTTTGTATTTCTTCAGAGACCTGTCAGCGCGCACGCGTAGCCGAAGTTTCACTGTTTCCTAAGGTCTTTCAAAGCTCGCGGGAAAGGACCCGGAAGGAGAAAGCACGCTAGCCAATCGAGAACGGCATCGTTAAAATGACGTTTACAGAGGACTGAGTTGGGAAAAATAAGACCAGAGTGGCTGCAGCTCCGAGGTGGGACTCAAGTCTGATCAAACTCGCCCGGATTAGTCAGGTTGGCCATTCCTGCATCTTCCAATGCAATTTATCTTGCACGCTCGCCATTCTGCCTTCCACTAAAAACCCAAGTAACCTCCTAAAATCCAAGTAAACTCACTCTTTCCCTAAACTCACCAAACCCACTCTTTCCCAAACCAACTGAAAACTAATACTTTCCCTGCTGCCCGGCATGCCTGCTGACCCCACCGTCGAAGTCCCTAACTTCGCTCCCCTCGACCACCCACCAGGGGTTTTCCCAGTCGTTTGTGGACCACACCACCCCGGGGGTAGGGTTCAAATCGGCCACACCCGAAACCCCCATTGGCTTATTTGAATGTTGAAGACTCTGTAGCTGTCTTTCAGGACTTCTGCACGTAGATTACTAATCGTCCCTGGACTTGACCCTGTTAGTCTGTTTTCTGCTATGGCCTGGCACTGCCTAAGTCCCCCTTTTTTTGCTTATTAGAACCCTGACCGCCCTTGGGGTGTGGACCCCCTTCCCCAAGTCAAACAATTCACAACAACACTCTTTGGATTAGAGGTCGTAGACCCCGGCCGTATTTATTAAAAAATATTTAAAATCATTATTTACATTTATGTACACTATGCAGAAAGTCCACATACAATGATAGGTACAAAATGTTACTCGGCTAACCTTAACATGTTTCTTATACATCTCCATTCCTACCGTAATCTAAAGATGAATATACTTTCTGCGTATCCCTGCTAGAGCCTACGGCAAGGTCAGTTACCGGCAGCCCCATATCCCGGTAAAGCTATGTTCCATAAAACTCCACCTGAGAAAAAGTTGCGTAGGGGGTCCCGCTTACCAGACGGATGTCTCCCCCGGGCCCCCCCTACGCCCTGAGCCTTAACAGCTATGTCCTGTAAAAACTCCACCGGAGCAGGGTCGGATTGGGTTCACAATTTGGCCCGGGCAGTGACGAAAAAAGTGGCCCACATTCGCGGAGCGTGGCCCACATTCACGGGGCGTGGCCCACATTCACGGGGCGTGGCCCACATTCATGAGGCGTGGGCCACATTAGAGGGGCGAGGCCCACATTCGCAGGGCAGAGGTACAGAATGACTTAAGTGTCAGAGCGCAGCCTCCACAACATACGAAAACGAGACAGGGACGCACTAAGGGGAATTAAATTAAAATAAAAAATTTGCATCAGAAAAGCTGTGTTAAAAAATACGGCCATGTTTTTATAAAGTGTCCTCTTTAATTATCATGTTCCTTTCGCAAAATTATAAAGCGTGAACAAATGGTTATTTTTTATAGTTGTTTTTCCTTTTGACAGTTTTATATAGTGTGAATTCAGCCCAAGACAAAGGCTATTTGAATTCTATTCATGAGCACCAATTACAGTACACAAGATCCGATTTTTAGGTCTCGCTGAGTCAGCGCGCATGCGCTGCTCGGAGAGACTTTAATAGGTGAGTTTTCAAAGTGCTGCTGGCTGGCGACAAGCTTGCGTTCACGTGCGAACCGCCAGCCTTCAGCACCATCTGTCTTTCCTCTTGCTTGCTCCCTGCCTCCGCCCCTCCCCCCGCCTTCACGCTTACAAGCGTTCAGGATTCTCCCAGTGGGTGCATCTCCATCAGGCAATATCACGCCCACCTTAAATGGATCTTCCATCGCTGCCTCAACGTGCTTTCTCTTTCCACAAACTCGATGTTTGTGTTCCTTTATTTTGAGATGCTTTTAGTCTTACTGTTTTGTGACTTAAGGAACATTAAGGAAATGTTACCGTGAAACTGGACAATGTTCACAGTGTTTATTTCTGATCGCAGCGGCTTCTTCATGTCTGTTGCACCATTCAGGGAGTCCTTTCGTTGGCGCTTTCATGAGGACATGATGAGGAAGCTGGAAACTTTTGGCACATTCTCTTTAAAAGCACAGCATGTTGGCGACTGCTTAGTCGATTAGACCTATGTAGCGCTTCAGATCTCAAAGCGCTATGGTGGGTGCAGCAGTTATAATTCATGAAATATGGGGTGCAATTCACAAGGAGGGGGCAGGTTTGAGTGCACATTTGTTGCAATCGAACTCTTAAGATGATGGGCTGTGTGTATCCATTATCAGCACTCAGTCTTCGCTAAGTGATCTTGTTTTGTTTTTGTTGTTGTGTCAATGCTTTGCTGCACCAGTTTGACTTACAACGTGCTTTCTCTTTCTCCAAACTCGAAACCACACACACCCACACCACACACAACCACACACACACACAACCACACACACACAACCACACATACACACACCCACAAACACAACTACACACAAAACCACATACACACAACCACACACACACAACCACACACACACAACACATACACACACAACCCCACACACAACCCCGCACACACAACCAACCACACACACAAAGGGAGGAGACAACTGCAGCAGGACCTTCGGCTCGATCAGGACAGCAGAACCACCGGAAAAGGAACCCCTTGGCACGACCTGGGCAGCAAGAAGTTGTCACTGAAGACATCCTGATCCTATGAACAATAGTGTCATCAATGATCTAATCCAAACTGTAAACTGTGACAAATAACATCCCTATATATTGCAGTACCACAAAAACAGTAACAAGCATTGGCATAGCCAATAGGTCTCGCCTTTGGGACCTTATAAGTGTTTTGCCATGCAACAGTTGTTGTTGCACCAAGGATATTGTGCTGCATAACTAAATACTTATAAGGTCCCAAAAGCGAGACCTATTGGCTATGCCAATGCTTGTTTAGGTCCTGGGCGATGGGGTGATCTGCCCAGAATCACAGGGTGTTGAGCAGACGCTGGGACTCAAACCTGATTCCCCATCTCTGTAACTCTGGCATCAGGTCACATATGCCTATGCACACACAAGGAATGAAAGTGGGAGGACACTGTTCTTGCGAAGGACACGGGGCCAAGGTGACAATGGCCTACAAGCTGAGTAACTAAAAAAACAGCAAGTCCCCTTACTGTTACAAAATTATTTGAGCCCTTCAGGGCAGGAGCACCTGAAAAGCAGCGAGGCCCCTGAAAGTTACTAACCTACTCAGCCCTCCAGTGCAGGAGCACATGAACAGCAGTGAGGCCCCTGCTATTAGTAAATTAATCAGCCCTCCCCAGCCCTCCAGGGCAATGTCCTGGCAAGGGTGCACAAAACACAGCTGCTGGGTCATCCATGGTAGCCAGGGGGAGGCTGAGGTGAAGATGGGGAGTTCCAAACATCACCTGGCTCCTACAGCGAGACCCATTTTTCTTCGCTCTCTATCCCATGAATTTGAAGGGCTGTGAGCGAGGTGTTAAGACAAACACTGTTTCTGGGCTGCGTGGGCCCCAGGGGGGGCGGTCTAAAAATGGCTCAAAGGCCTAAGCAACACCAGGCCCCCAGAAAAGCCGATTCTTGCACACAATCACCCCTCCCCAGCCCACCCTCAGCGTGATTGCTTTGCAGGGCAGGGGGTGAAGGAGAGCCACAGCTGATAATCGCTGTACGGCTGGCCAGCGAAGCTGCTTTCCTTTCTCGGTCTTCTGTCTCAGTGCACTCTGTGGGCCGTTTTTTTTCCTCCCCTTTCCAAGTCCACAGAGAGCACTCTCTGTGGACTGGGAAAAGGGAGAAAAAAAACCGGCCCACAGAGGACACTGAGACACCAGCCCTTCGGCCAATGCCTGAGTGCCCGCAGTGCCAATCCGCCCCTGCACCGGAGTAAAAGTTGCGTAGGGGGTCCAGGTTACCAGACGGATATCTCCCCCGGGCCCCCCTATTCCCTGAGCCTTAACTCCATAAAGGGGCGCTGCAATTCTGCATCCTTGCGCCCTTGTGCGCATGCGGGGGTGGCCGACCAGCCTACTGGAAGAGTGACTCCCTGGCCCCCGCACCCTTTCAGCCTACCGGCCGGCTGTAACTGCCCCTGGAGTTCCATGTGAGACCCTCTGTCTCCTTCTCGGGCGTCCCCATTTGAGAAATGGTGATGCCCGCTAATGACCAAAAACTATGCTCACCAATTATGACCTTACGGCCTGACCAGGAAAACACCTACTAAATACGACAACATTATTCTGTACTTGAACACAACTTATAAGACAATTTTATTCCAACATTATTATGAACATCCACCAAACATTGAATTAATTAGTCCTCCTAGGATACCTGGAAAATAAAAGCAGCGCAAGAAAACGACTACGACAATTTTACATTGCTTATTCCTCCTGGGATACCTAAAAATTGAAACGGAGCAAGAAAACAAAGCAACACTCATATAAACTGTCTGCCTTAGGGGATGGTGGGTGGGGAAAAAGACTGCTATGGGCCTCCGCTGGCCCGGTCCCATCCATGGGTCACCAGCTGGAGAGCGAAGGAGAGAGAGACTGCTCCACGCTTTCCAGCTCTTATAAGAAGGCCTCAAGGGCAGACCGGTCTAAACCGGTCCTGCCCCAACGTTCCGATGTTGCAATGAACCGGAAGCACTAAAGTGCCTCCGGTTCATGCCGCCTACTAGGCACTTGATTGGCTGCCCCGGGAGAGGTGGGGCGCCCGGCACCAAGGTGCGCGGCAACCCCCCCACCTCCCCTGGGGCTTGGGGGACCGGCGCGACTGCCATAATGGCGGCTCGCTCGATACCGAGCTTTGCCTTGCCGATATGGCCTGGTACTGCCTAAGTCCCCCTTTTTGCTTATTAGAACCCCGACAGCCCTTGGGGTGTGGACCCCCTTTTACCCCCAAGGCAAACAATTCACAACAACACTTTGGATTAGGGGTCGTAGACCCCGACCAAATTTATTGCAAAATTAAAAAATATTTAAAACTATTATTTACATTTATGTACAATAAGCAGAAAGTCCACATACATTGATAGGTACAAGATGTTACTCGGCTAACCTTAACATGTTTCTAATACATCTCCATTCCTACCGTAATCTAAAGATTAATATACTTTTTGCGTTTCCCTGCTAGAGCCTACAGCAAGGTCAGTTACTGGCAGCCCCATATCCCGGTAAAGCTATGTCCCATAAAACTCCACCGGAGAAAAAGTTGCGGGCGGGGGTCCAGCTTACCGGACAGATATCGCCCCCCGGGCCCCCCCTACGTCCTGAAGCTTAACAGCTATGTCCCATAAAAACTCCACCGGAGTAAAAGTTGCGTAGGGGGTCCAGCTTACCGGACAGATATCGCCCCCCAGGCCTCCCCTACGTCCTGAACCTTAACAGCTATGTCCCATAAAAACTCCACCGGCGTAAAAGTTGCGTAGGGGGTCCAGCTTACCGGACGGATATCTCCCCCGGGACCCCCCTACGCCCTGAGCCGTAACTCCATAAAGGGGCGCTGCAATTCTGCATCCTTGCACCCTTGTGCGCATGCGCGTGCAGGGGTGGCCGACCAGCCTACTGGAAGAGTGACTTCCTGACCCCCGCACCCTTTTCAGCCTACCGACCAGCTGCAACTGCCCCTGGAGTTCCATGTGAGACCCTCTGTCTCCCCCTCGGGCGTCTCCATTTGAGAAATGGTGATGCCCGCTAAAGAACAAAAACTATGCTCACCAATCATGACCTTACCGCCACAGGCCTGTATAGTTGACCGACTATCTGGCCTCCCCCCACTGCCTACTAGAAAGGTCATGCCTTAACCCTTGCCGCTTTTTACCATGCCAGCAGATTTACTTTAAGAGACCTCATTACCCAGTCGTGAGAGGTGTACCCTATGCTTTACCAGAAAAGTTCCCCATGAATGCACCAATGCCCTACTGCCCGTAGTCTTGAATAGTGTATCGATCTGACTGATACAACTTTCTACTGAATGATTCAGGAGCCCGGACAGACTCACCCCTCTTTCTACTGTGGTATAGGAATCGTGCGTGACCACCTATAAGTGATTTTGGGCATTTTAGAGTGAGAATAAGACAAATCCAGGCCTCCTCCTCTAAGTAACCCCTAGCCCACTTGCTCTACGACATGGGTGGGCTTCTCCTTCCGGGCGGACCCCATACTCCAAAAACTATCGGGAGTGCTCATGCAGGGTGTGAAATGGCTGCACTTATAAAATGCTGCCCTGTAAGCATTGCAGAGCCACGCAGCCCCCCCCAGGGGGGGTTGTAGCTGCAAGCCGCCCCCTGAGTTTGGGCATGCTGGCAAGACCCATCCTCTGGATCGCAGAAAACTGCTGATAGCACTTGCGTGCACAAGTGCAGATCGATACTGTGTAACTGCAGATACCTCGCTCAACCAGTTGCTGAGGTGCTGTGGCTGTAAGCGACCCCCTGAGTTTGGGCATGCTGGCAAGACCTATCCTCTGTATTGCAGAGGACTGCTGATGGCACTTGTGTGCACAAGTGCAGTAAGATACTGCCTAATGGCAAACACCCGCTCAACAAGCTGCCGGGGTGCTGTAGCTGTACGCAGCCCCTATGTTTGGTCATGATGGCAAAACATGTACCCTGGGTCGCAGAGGACTGTTAAATTCCCTCTGCTGACGATAAATTCTGTTAAATTTTTGTATTTGAACAATTGCCACTAACTTCTGTTAAGAGCAGTATTTGAACATTTGCCACCTTAGGACAACATGACAGCATAGCAGGACCCTTGTCTTGCGAGATCCTTTGCCACTAGAGGCACCAAACTTACCATTGAGCTATAATTCCTGGTGTAGCCTTATCTATACCAGCCCCAAGGCAGTGCGCGGGCCGCAGCATCTCACCCATGCTAGCTGACTCCATGGTGCTTCTACCAGCGCGCTCTCCGCCCGTGATACCTCTGCTGGCCATGCCTGTTCCGGATCCTCCGGTCCAACTTCCTCCAAGCGTCATCGTGATGTGGTTCCTCCTAGTTGTCAGTCGTAATCCATGCCATAAAATAAATAAACAGACACATATGAATCAATGCTCTTAGCATTTTAGCAAAACAGATAGCATTCATATGCTAGCCCCATTGTTTGAACCACATACTGCACCCCAACGGTTAAGAGCTGCCTGCTACTGGAGCCATGCCACTCCCCTTAGCCCCCCCTTTAGGATTGTATAGCCTTGTCCACTCTGTTGACCCCTTTTCTGCGAGTATCATCACCTGTTGGTCAACCAATTATGTTTGTGTAATAAGTTGGACTTTTTCCTCATAGTATGTTCGCCTGGATAATAAATGCATCTCCACTCCCACCTCCCTAGCGTTCCATTCTTGGTAGAGGCACCACCTCCCCCCCCCTGCAACATCGGCGTATTTAAGCCATGTACTAATTTAATGCCTCACATACAGCATTGCCACTCACCATGAGGACAGGGGAGAGCGAGCCAGACGTCAGCGGCCTGTGCTTCCAAACCAAGGAGTGGAGGTTCCCGTTTCCCAGACCCCATGCAGTCTTGAATCATATTACTTGGGGCAAGCAGTATATCATGTGCACTATCTGTGTGATGACCCCTGAATCTATAATACACATAATACACATTTGTAAAGCGTGAACAATCGCCCGTAAGGGTCTCTAGGCCCCTCACCGCTGTCCATGAGTATCGTAGCAACTACCAGTAGAGAGCTCCATTCATGTTACGGGGCTGTGAGCCCTCAGCAGCTCTGGTGGGAGCTGAGAATTAGTATTTCGTAGGTCACAGGTAGGCAGCCATTAACCTAGCAGACACACACTAAAGCGTGCCCGCCCCCCACGAACGAGTTCACAAAGGTGAACAACTGGGTATTCCAGACTCCTATCCTCTGTGGAAATCAAGCTCCGTGGTATGCAGGTCAAATACTGTAGCACACTTGGCCGTCATGAGGAGCACCCATCAACACAACTGTGCAACTGACCCCCCAGAAGAGACGCCAGCAGCGTCACCAACCCGCCCGCTACCAAGAAGGTCCAAGAAAACCCAACCCTCAGCCATACTCTCTGCTGGCCCCTCCCGCGAAGGCGATACAGACGTTTAAGGAAATATTCTCTGCTCTTGCTGCTTATTAGGCAAGTCAACTGTCAGAGCTATATCCCCACTGCTTGCTTGCGAGAAAGATCATGTCCATAAATGTGCGGCATACGCACTGGATGTTGTTACCTCTCAACTTTACCTGCATCATGCCATCGATACAAACATTTACTCTAAGCCATCTTTCACTCTTAGACCAGGGTGAGGGAAGAGCCTGGGAGTGACTTGGCTGCCCATTCCAATACTCCACGGAGCCTGTCACGCACTCGGCAAATTCGCACACTTTGACTCATACAGAGCAGCAACCTGCAGATTTCCAACTTTACTAAATTTTGCCTTGGAAATCGTATTTTGCTTTATATACATGCACGTGTCTTGTATTACCGCACCCAGATCTTGCGCGACGATTACAATGCAGACTGCACGGTTTCACGGAATTTATGTGATCATGCGAGCTGAGCAGGCCAAGCTGAACAAATGGTCCACCAAACCGCTAGTACGGTGACAAATGCACGCAATCTTTGATACTCGGGGGAGTGTTGTATACCAGCACAATACAGTGATGAAAACGCAGAAATACTTTAATAGATGTAAATCGAAAAAAGGAGTTTGTCTAACCCCTGGGTACAAAAGGGCTCTCTGATAACCGCTTTTTTCAGGATGTAAATGCCACGGGTATGTCTAATTAGGGAACCTAGTACACCATGAACACTTCTACGTCAAATCAGCCCTAACATAACATATGGGAACTACATTTGCAAAACTTCTTCCCACCCTTTTATGCAAAACACAACAGGTCTATTTCTTATTCCCGTCAGGGCCCTCTCCTTCTTGCTCCCCTACCTTAAAGTGCCACGCAGGTCCTGTGCACAGATGTGCTTTAATACACATTACTTTACTAAACAGTGCAGACGTGCCCGCTCAACACCCCAAAACGCTGCCCATTACAATCACATATCAACGGCCTTTAAATGACGCACCTTGCGTGAGTAATGCAGCCTGAACCTGTCAGGTTTGCAGACTTCTCTGAGGCCTCTTTGCGCACCTTGCGTGAGTAATGCAGTCTGAACATGTCAGGTTTGCAGCTTTCTCTGAGGCCTCTTTGCAGTGGTGCCACTCCTCACAAAGGAGCCCTTCAAGCGCAACTATAATGCCTTTCGCATGACCGCCCAGATTACTGCTGTCACGGGATTCCCACAATGCCACAGGCGGGTCTGAGCTCTATTCATCATCAAAAATTTTCAAAGCCAATGCGCCGCACTTCCAACCGTCACCCCGCCCCACAGAAAAAGTCAGTCAGTCAGTCAAAGTTGGCTTTATTTCGATATAAAACATACCTTTAAAAGCATTACAATAAAAAGCCAATTCATAAGAAAACAATTATACAGGTTCAAAATACGAATGGCATAAATAAATTACATAAATAAATTCTAATTTTAAAACCATGATTAAACAACATACAAAAGCCTTTTTGATCTGATCGTCCATGCCCAATTTAGAAACTTCGCCATACCACAGACGAGTAAAGGGCGTGTGTCAGATTGTAAAATACGGAGGGCCTCACTACATTGTCTTGTGCCCAGTTCTTTACATAGGGGTTTCAGCCACCTTGAAGTACTGGGTATTTTAGACCCAGCGGTGCAGGGGCACACACCCTATGACTTCTGGGTTCACCCTGTTCCAGACCTACAGAAACACAGAGTCTTCTGGGTGAAGTCAAAGATTCATTTATTGGCTGCAGACCAATTACAGGTATCCTAGAAGTACAACAGCGTGTATGTTCTCAGGAGACTGCTGAAAATCATAGGAATGGACTTCATCTTAAATACCCTTTTTCTTGCCTCAAGCATACATTCCTAGGTTTATGATATGGCCATTACAAGTATACATTACAAACGAAAAAGCAGAGTCATGATGACCATCCCACATTCCAGTTCGGCCAGCCCACAATGATTTACACAGTAAGGTTCAGATCCCACATCGGATGTCAATAGACCCCCCAATAAACATGAGCATCTCCTGTTTTGGGAAACAAGTCATAAAGCAGGAACAAGCAGGTGTGAAAGAGATTAGCCGGAGGATTGTGTAGAATGAAAGGGTTTTCTGATGGGTCAAGCCCTGATGCTAATCACAGGTGGACGGAGGAAGGGGAGCTCGTGAGACCGGTTTGACCTGGGGCAGCAGAGCCAGCTGCCCAGGTCACAGAGAAGTCAGAGGAGAAGCCCATGTACTGTGAGGCCCGTATTTACTCCATTATAGCCTATGTGAGGGCAATGACAAGATGGCCACTGCTTCCAAAATGGAACCCGCGTAGTGAAGCAGAATAACGTGTACACAGTGCATTCATAGCTAGAACGATATATAAAGCACTCGTACATGCCGCATTTACCATTTGCGGTTTGCTAATACCAAGATAGACAGGGGTAGGGCCCTGTTCCCTATGCGGTAACAAAGATTAAAGTACGACAGACCCTCCTTTTGCCCTTACATAGGCAATCACTATACTCATCTTAATCCGAGTCTAGATCAATGTTCACGAAGTCATGGAGATGTTGCTGTAGCATCATCCTATTACTTAGCTCGTCCCTCGATACAGGTTTCCTTATACATAAGGTAGCACAGAGACCACATATCGCAGGAGCACACTGTATGCACAGACAGAACAGGAAAAGAATGGCTAAGATCATTCCAATGACCATCAGAACTTTCCAACCCCAGGCGGATATCAATTCCCAGAACCACCCCACCAGTGACCAATCTCCTTTATCCACGTGTATGGATTCAGATATTTTATGGAGTTTGGAGATGGCTTGATACACTGTTGGAGCATTATCTGGTATGAAAATACAGCAACTAGATTGGATGACCTTGCATACCCCACCGCGGTCTGCAAGAATAACGTCTAGAACCATGCGGTTCTGTAAAGTCATAAGGCGATCCGCTTGGAGCTCAGCTGTCAGATTACCAAGGGCACCAGCCGTTACATTGACAGTGGATTCAACCACACGAGTCAGCTGTCTCAGGTTCCTACTATTGACCATAGGTCCCCAAAACGGCAGGAAACCCAAAAAGAAGTCTCCTGCTTCCTGACCGGCAGTATCCTCCTTACTAATCACACCTCTCACAACTCTGGTCTTGTGATAATCAGAGGCAGCAGTAAATGTAGGCGGTAGCAGGTTTGCAATATAACATGTGCCCGAGAAATCAGGGGGCAACCATGTATATGCTCGATCATTACAGATGAAATATGTGCCCTTGGCAGCCAAAAACGCAGGGGAAAACTGTGACGGGAAAGTGTACGTTTCAGTACAGTCACTTCTTCCCAGTTGAGCTCTAGGATTCTGACCATTACCCTGTAAGCAGAACCGACCCATGTGGGGTACGACCCAGATTGGAGATGAGATCTTTTGCTGTCTTTCACCCAGACTAATACTATACCCCGTCGCGTTCCATCCTACATAAGGTCTCAACTCTTCTTTGGGAATGGATGAGTATGCATCAATATCTACTCATATCGGCAACTCCTTTTATCAAAGCCTTATTATTGGTGATAGGTCTGATGGAACGCGGTTGGCGAGGGGAGTACGTATCTAGAGCATAGAGAAACATGGTCTGGAATGCCCATGACGATCCATTGTAACTATACGGCAGCACGAGGTAGGGAATACCCTTGTTAATGGTATGTGGCATTAACCCACACACCCAGCAATTGGTCGTATTCATTACTAGTTGGTGCTGGTGCAAGAGCTGGATAAACGAGTTATTTACGAACTCCGATCGTCTGGTCTGTTCGTGTTCAGGCAAAGGGTGAAAGGAGTGAGAGGAGGCGGTAGAAAGAGGTATAGGCTGTTCAGTGGGTGTAATGGGCTTTTGAGCGGAGAAAAACACAAATCCTACGATGAACATCATTATGCTACACAGTGTAAAAAGGCACAAAAATACAAAACATTTACTTTTTACAATTCTACACATCCTTGCGTTAAAGTTCATTTCCTCAATCGGTCTCTCCATCTTAAAAAACTCCATCCTCTACTCGGGCCGCTCGCGGCGGATGAGTGTCTTCTGCTAAGGGGCACGCCTGTCAGTCCAGGGAAACGCCCTAGACCAACCAGAACCGTTGACCTAACATCTTCGGCCTGTACCCCAAAGTCTTAGCACCGCGACCCTGCGGCAGAACCCGGATGGTGGTTCGAAAAACAAAAATCAAGAAAGTCCTTCAGATGGGAGAGCAAAAATGTCAAAAAGGAAATAGTAAGGTAATCTTTATTTGTCCATGGGCCTTGGTCTCAAATTATAACGGAGACGGCCAGGTGCTGTTTGGTCTTGAAACAAAAGTTCAGGCTCAGTGGTGTCCAGTCGATTTGATGGTGGCACAGCTTCCTGCAGAATATTGTCACTCTCTTGGTCTGAAACTGTGCCTCTTATGCGTGCGTCACTGAATGGTACAAAACGAGGTACAGTGTCTGCTTCAGAGTCGGCGATACCCTCCTTGACCCACTGGTCATATGGCAGAGGCAAGGGGACTACTTTGCAGTGGGTACCATGGATCCAGTGTTTCTTCCCTTTTACTCGTACCGCTGATCTTGTCGACAGGAGCACAAGGTGAGGGCCGATCCAGCGAGGCTCGTCGTTGCTCTTACGCTGGAAATTTCGGACCAGGACCCACGAGCCAGGGTTGATAGGGTGTCCAGGAGGTTCAGAAGCTTGGGGAAGAGTATCATGTACCTGTTGGTGCAAAACACGGCAGTTTAACAGTCAAATCATACAGGTAATCGAGTAGTACTGGATGCTCAATCTCACTAAACTTCGTAGGCCTCGGTACACCCCATACGTTGGCCGGACGGCCAAAAACGACCTCGTAAGGGCTAAGTCCCACTCGTGAGTGTATGGTCATTCTGGTGGACAGGAGTGCTAAAGGCAGAGCGTCAGGCCATTTAAGACCGGTGCTCGCCTGAATTTTGGCCAGCTTGAGCTTTAAGGCTCCATTGTAGCGTTCTACTAGTCCAGCTGATTGGGGGTGATTTGTAGCATGGAATTTCTGCTTTATCCCTAGCCCTTCACATACATTCTTCATCACTTTACCCACAAACTCACTTCCATTATCACACCACACCATTCTTGGCATCCCAAACCTAGGGAAAAACTCTTTCACAAGGGCTTTGGCTGTGGATAGGGCAGTGTTATCTTTCAGAGGATAAGCCTCTATCCATTTTGAGAAAGCACAAACAACCACCAGTACATATTTCAGGTTGTTGCATCTTTCCATGTGAATAAAGTCCAGCTGCAAAACTTCGAATGGACATGATGGGGGTGCAAAGTGACCAGCTGGAGTTGGGGTTCCCCTACCAGGGTTGTACTTCAAGCATACCATGCAATTCTTGACCACATTCTCTGCACACTTGGGAATCCCAGCATTCTGCCATACTGGAGCCAACATCTTACAAATTCCTTTCGTACTGATATGTGCCATTCCATGTGCCATAGTAACCACTGGAAGCACATATGCATCAGGCAATAACCATCGCTTATGTTCTGTCAGATCAATCCAACAACCATTCTCATCCAACTTACCCATACTTTCTCTCCACTTGCTTAACTCTTTCTCTGTGGCTTCAGCCTGAAGCGACTTCACACTCTCTATTGTGTTCTCACACATTCCCACATCATTAACCCATCTTGCGGGGCCTGCAACATACATTCTAGTCTTCACATTCTGTGCTGTTTCTTTCGCGGTCTCATCAGCAAACGCATTCCCACGTCCAACATCATCTGTGACTTTCCTGTGCGCACTGCATTTCATGATCGCAACTTGCAACGGTAGGGTCAGTGACTCAAGGAGATCATTCACCAACTTGCCATTCTGAATTTTAGCTCCATGCGACGTCAGGAACCCACGCTCCTTCCACAGTCGCCCAAAATTATGAGCCACGCCAAAGGCGTACTGGCTGTCTGTGTATATATTTACTCTCATTCCTTCAGACAACACGCATGCTCTCGTGAGGGCGATTAATTCTGCTGCTTGGGCCGAATTATGTGGCACTCGTGCAGTTTCCACGACCGTGTGTAAAGTCGTGATAGCATATGCAGCAGTCGTGTCACCATTAGGGAGTTTGAAACACGAACCATCCACCCATAAAGTGCCATCACACTCAGTCAGGGGAGTATCTTTTAGATCTACTCTCCCTTTCGTCTCTTCTTCTGTTCTGAACAGACAGTCATGTTGCTCAATCTCATCTGAGTCTGCTGGAATTGGCAACAATGTAGCTGGATTCAGCGTATTGCATCTCTTTATGTGTATGTGATTTGCTAACAGTGTGAGCTCATAACCTGATAATCGCGCACTAGTCAAGTGTTGTGTCTTGGTTCTATTTAATAATGTGTCTACAGCGTGTGGAACCATAACAATCAATGTATTGTCCATTACCAAACCAGCAGATTGTCGGATAGACATTGCTGCAGCAGCTGTCGCTCTCAGACAGCTTGGCAATGCCCTCGCTACAGGGTCCAAGGTTGATGAAAAATATGCGCATGGGCGCGGTCTGTCGCCAAAAGGCTGTGTTAACACTGACAACGCACATCCATCTTTCTCGTGAACATACAATGTAAAAGGTTTGCTGTAGTCAGGAGTGCCCAACACAGGTGCTGAACATAATGCATTGCGCAATTCCACAAAACTTTTCTGGCACTCTTCAGACCATGGGATAGGATTCGGTGTGTCTTTGCATGTTAAGGCTACCAAAGGTTTTGCCAGCAAGGAAACACTTGGTATCCAATGCCTACAGTATGAAGTGATACCCAAGAAAGCACGTACTTCTCTCTGTGTTCTTGGCACACTCAACTGTGCAATGGCTTGAATTCTTTCTGGGGTCAGTTTCCTTCCCTCCTTCGATAAGAGATGACCTAAGTAGGTCACTTCTTGTCGACAATATTGCAGCTTGGAGAGAGACACTTTATGATGGAAAGCAGATAAATGGCGCAACAATGACAATGTGGCTTCTTTACAAATCTTTTCAGTATCCGCGGCAATTAGTAAATCATCCACGTACTGAATCAGGATAGCGCCACTAGGTAAAACAAGTGCATCAAGCTGTGCTTTCAAAGCTTGACTGTATATGGATGGACTCTCACAGTAGCCCTGGGGAGCGCGTTTGAAGCGGAAGCTTCGGCCTCCCAGACTAAAACCAAAAATGTCTCTGCTCTCTTCTGCAATTGGGATGCTAAAGAAAGCATTCTTTAAATCAATCACTGAAAACCATGCAGCAGAGGCTGGAATCATTGTTAACAAGGCAGTTATATCAGGGACAACCGGAAACTGTGGCACAACAATCTTATTAACCTCTCTAAGATCAATCACAAATCTGTAAACAGGTGGCTGTGAAGGGTCCGTTCGTTTTAAGACAGGTAAAATCGGACTATTGCAAACGTTGCCTCTTGTCTCTTCAATTACACCCTTATTAATCAAGTCGCTGACAATGTCTAACAATGCTTTCTGGCCTTCATTAGAGATTTTGTACTGGGGAATACGCGGCAGTCTGACATTAGCCTTTAAAGTCACCACGTATGGTGGTATCTCCAAGAGGCCCACATCATTGGGACCAGTAGCCCAAAGGGCATCCGGAAGGGATGATAATTCAGGTGGCATTGTATTTTTAGACAAATACATTGGGGAAATCACTTTCCTACCTAATGTAAGTTGTACTCCTGAAGGAGAACAATACAGTGTAGCGTACAATCTTTTCAACAAATCTAATCCCAGCAAATTCTCACCTCAACCTGTTGTTAGGATCAGGGGTGCTTTCAGCTCGCAAGGTCCAACAGAAAGTGACATGGGACTAGAAATCGGGTTCCTAACTGGGGCGCCAGAAAAACCTACTGAAACATTTATATCGCCAGACAAAGGTGCGCCAGGGAGTTTTGAATGCATGATTGAACTCTTTGCAGCACCAGTGTCTAGCAGAAAAGGCTCTGTTACATTTGCTGTAGTTACCTCAACATACGGTCCACTCTGATCCACTGGCACTGAAACAACTCCCTCTCTCTGTCTATGGCTGTCCTAGTAATCATTACTTTCTGCATCACCGTCCTCTGCATAATAATCATTATTATAATACTGGGCCGTATTACTAGTCGCGTTAGCTTGCTGATCAAAGCTATTGATGGTATTTTGAGGCGGCAGAGGACGCGCATTCTGGGGAGCATTTCCACGCCCTCTGCCTCTAGGAGCTTGCTGACCACCCCTACCTCTTGCGCCATACGCATTACCGTTCCGCTGCATTAATTTAGGGCAACTATATTTATAATGACCTTCCTCTTTGCAGTATGAACATTGGTTGGGACCTACAGGGACACGTGGTTGATAATACCCGTTCATTTGCTGATTGTTCTGAAACTGTTGGGGTTGGTGATAGACACCTTGGGGTTGCCTATAATTATTCTGACCTCCACGTGGCGGATAGGCCTGCTGTAAAAGGACCTTTGTCTTTAATTCCTTCGTTTTCTTTTCTGTTCTATCTTTCTCATCTTTATCTCTATTTTCATAATACTGTGCAGTAGCCAGTATTTGCGCTGAAGAAGAAACAGCCCAAGAACTTTCTGAATCTTTTAACTTTTTACACAGGTCAGGGAGTAGATTCTGCACAAACTTATCCACAAACAACCGTTGGCCACCCTCAGTACTCATATCTTGCCCACTGTGATCAATAAACGTTTCTTCAAACCTAGTAAAGAAGTCTGACACTGTCTCATCTTTCTTCTGCTTACATGCAGATAGCTTGTCCCAATTTACTCGCATCGCAGGCATTATTGTCTTCATATACGTGATGATTCTACCAGGCAGTTCAGCTACTAAAGGTTCTGGTTTCGCGCCACCAGTTTGTCTAGCATCAGCAGCAATAATGTTAGCCCATGTATCCCCTAGTTCTGCATCGTGATCTACATTACGAATTGACCCCCATAGAGGCTGTGGAACAACATTACCAAACAACATGTCTATGTCGGCCAGATTCATAACGCATGACCCTGCCGTCTGTGACAACTCTTTATAATAACCTGCTGGGTTTTTACGGGGATCAGGTAAGGACTGCTTAAGTGCTAACACCTCTGAGCGCTTCCATGGAACATGCACCCAAACACGCTGGAAATGCGCTGGCACAGCGGCGATACCGGCACCAGCTGCAACTGCTTCCTTCCATACCGGGGGAACTTCTCTCATGGGGTATTGTCGCGCTTTTACCTTTTTCCCCACAAGGACATCTTGTTCAAACAATGACTGTTGACAATCATCATTCCTGAAGGACAATACAACCGCAACTGCTTTATCTACCTCGCGGTCCACAATTATACCAGTTCCAAAATCAAACCTCACTCTACACAATTCCTGCGGGCTCGGATTTTTACCACTATCCTCCAATTCTTCACAGAGAATTTCGCACATTTTCTCAAACACATATCTCTGTTTTGGGGCATCCCACTGATGGAAAACGTTGACCACTGATTCCACATCATACAATGAAGGGAAAACAATCCATCTACGCGCCATGCTGTCTATTACCTTTTTCTCATCAGGGTTAGGCAATTGGCTACGCAATTGCGTACGCTGTAAACCAGGAGTCGCACCAGATGACTCAAAGAGAGGCGACATTAACGTAGTAACCACATTAGCTAAGCGCTGTCGCGCTGAAGGAGAAGCTGAGGCGAAAACAGGGGGAAAAACAGAGGGGAGAAAAGAGGATGTAGAAACAGGTACTGGAGTGGTGCAAGGAAAAGTGTCAGAAGAGGCAGCTGCTGTATTAGGCAAAGTCGCAGGAAGTGCGGGGGCAGTTGGAAGCACAACTGGCGGCCCTTGAGAGGGCTGCGCTACATGGATAAGAGCCGGCTGCAAAGCAGCTGGCGGTTGCGGCAAGGCTTGCAGTATATTCACTGGAGGTGGCATATTCACAAGCTGGGGAGGTGCCGTGGCATTTTGAGCATACGGGGGTGGCGAACTCAACAAATGTGACATCAGGGGATCTTTCTCCTTTTCTTCTAACTCATTCTGCTTAGAATGTGGTAAAGCTGGGTAACATTTGTCAATCCCTAACTTGCGCTGCCTGTGCAATTGCTCACTCATCTGCTCCTCCTCATTGTCTTTAAATTGTACAGCTGCTTGCATTACTGTCATACCTCTCTCTCTTTTATTCTTTTTCGCTAGCTTAATTTCCTTCTGTTTGGCTTCCTTTCGCCATAAGCGGAAAGAGTCAAACATCGCCGGCCGGGCTTTCTTTTTGAACAATTTAATTTCCAAATTATCTAAAATATCGGTATCGAAACTGCCATTTTGGGGCCATTTTAAAACACCGTCTTTCCTGGTGTAGTGGATCCATACTTCGTTATATGCAATGGGGCCTACGCCATGTTTTACATAGAGCTCATAAGTTGGAGTTCCAACCGGAGGAACCGGACATGATTCCTCCAGCTGGAAATCTTTTCCACAACCCAAACAGAATAATCTACCAAATAGTCCAGAACCAGGCATCTTCGCTCACTAGTCTAGATCCAAACGTCGAAGGATTATCGATTACGATATTCTCGTGAATACACGAGTCCTCTGGCTTTGGCGTTTGCAAACTCCAAATTACCAATTCAAACGATCCCGAAGGATACCAAAACAAATGGGAGACGCTCCACTTATACTTAACTGAATATTGCTGATCGATGGCGTCACCAGAAGACTCTCTCAATTGTTTCGCTCTCTCAAACTCGTCAAGGGTCCAAAACAGGTCGATTAATCAGGGCAGCAGTCCTTCGTAGCCGTCGGGACGCGGAGAACCTCGCAGAAAAGACTTTCGGACCACGTCGACATGCAGGGGTCGATGAAGTGGCGGCCTTCCTCCGGAATTTCCACACGAAGCTCCTCACGAACCTCTGGCTTGGACTGGTACCGCTGAAATCGCCCCACGTTGGGCGCCAAACTGAAGTACTGGGTATTTTAGACCCAGCGGTGCAGGGGCACACACCCTATGACTTCTGGGTTCACCCTGTTCCAGACCTACAGAAACACAGAGTCTTCTGGGTGAAGTCAAAGATTCATTTATTGGCTGCAGACCAATTACAGGTATCCTAGAAGTACAACAGTGTGTATGCTCTCAGGAGACTGCTGAAAATCATAGGAATGGACTTCATCTTAAATACCCTTTTTCTTGCCTCAAGCATACATTCCTAGGTTTATGATATGGCCATTACAAGTATACATTACAAACGAAAAAGCAGAGTCATGATGACCATCCCACATTCCAGTTCGGCCAGCCCACAATGATTTACACAGTAAGGTTCAGATCCCACATCGGATGTCAATAGACCCCCCCCCCCCCCCAATAAACATGAGCATCTCCTGTTTTGGGAAACAAGTCATAAAGCAGGAACAAGCAGGTGTGAAAGAGATTAGCCGGAGGATTGTGTAGAATGAAAGGGTTTTATGATGGGTCAAGCCCTGATGCTAATCACAGGTGGACGGAGGAAGGGGAGCTCGTGAGACCGGTTTGACCTGGGGCAGCAGAGCCAGCTGCCCAGGTCACAGAGAAGTCAGAGGAGAAGCCCATGTACTGTGAGGCCCGTATTTACTCCATTATAGCCTATGTGAGGGCAATGACAAGATGGCCACTGCTTCCAAAATGGAACCCGCGTAGTGAAGCAGAATAACGTGTACACAGTGCATTCATAGCTAGAACGATATATAAAGCACTCGTACATGCCGCATTTACCATTTGCGGTTTGCTAATACCAAGATAGACAGGGGTAGGGCCCTGTTCCCTACGCAGTAACAAAGATTAAAGTACGACAACCTGAGGCGAGGAGCTTTATATGCGGGGCATTCAAATAAAAGGTGAGAAACCGACTCAATCCTGGTCTCACAGAAAGGACAAAAGGGAGTAGTCTGTGCTGGCACCTTCCATCCAGCAGTCAACTCACACACGGGCAGCACACCTATCCTAAATTTAAAATATAAAGCCCTATCTCTAGATTTTGAAATAATATCGAGATAAGGCTCAAGTAGTGCCACCTCCTTTACTAGTAGGAATTCAGCAGTACATCTGCATAAATTAGGATTAGAGTTTCTAGAATCCATTACCCATTTCCAATACAGTTTTTTCAGGACAGACTTGGACGGTGCGGTCCTGGACTGCCAGGCCTCTCCAAGACCCAACAACCGCTTAACATCCCTCAACCATCCTATTTTGTGCCAACCAGGCATTGATAAAACCTCATTTAGCCCCTCCGCATAACTAGCAAGCTCCGGAACTCTCCATATGCGGCCCCAGAGAAGTAAAGGGCGCAACCTTGCCTGGTCTTTGATAGGGCAGCAGCCCATGTCAAGGAATAGGGGAAGGGTGGGGGTACCATAAGGGAGGCCCATTAGATCCTTCAAAAACGTATTTTCTGAACGGGTCAGCTGGTCCACATTCTGCGTCCCCCAAAGCTCTGCTCCATAAAGTGCCTCACTCGCCCCTCTTGCCTTATAGATGTCAAGTACTGGGGCAATCGGTTTGAGGGTGGAGGACCGTTGTTCTTTAAGGAGTGCCCCCACCACCCTTTTTTGGCTTAGCAGCATTTTATGGAGATGACAATTCCACCTCATGGTGTCGGAGAGGCGGATTCCTAAATAGTCAAACTCCTTGACCCTTTCTAGGGACACTGAGTTCAGTACAGGTGGCCTACCCCTTTTCTTCGGGGGGTTCAAGTCCAAGTATTTGGTTTTTCCCGTGTTAATATCTAGTCCCCCTCAAATTACAAAAAGTTTGGAAACTATCAAGGAGGCTCTGCAGCCCAACTGGGGTCTTGGAGATCAAGAGGGTGTCATCAGCAAATAATAGAGTGGGTACTCTCCTGCCCGCCAGGGATGGAGCATCTGAAGGATTTTGTAAGAGATGCTCCACCACTCCATTGACATACAATGAGAACAGAGTGGGGGCTAAAACACAGCCCTGACGGACACCTCTATTTACAGTTATTCGGGCGGTCTTTTGGCCCAGATTACCCCACCGAACCTGTGCAAAGTTTTCTGCATGAAACTTAATTATCAAAGATAATAGGTACGGTGGCATGCCTAAGTCTGATAACACCCTCCATAGGCGGCTGCGGGGCACTAAGTCAAAGGCAGTCCGTAAATCTATAAAGGCGAGATACAGACTGCCTTTGCCCAACACGACCACCTTCCAGTATAACAACAGCAGACAAAATGACTGCTCGATGGTCCCAGTACCTGACCTAAAGCCCGTCTGAAAATCAGAAAGTATCCTATTCTCCTCAACCCACTGGAGCATCCTCCCTAAAACCACCTTTCCTGCCACCTTTTGCGATGAATCCAATAGACTTATAGGGCGATAATTAGCTGGGTCATTCCGACTCCCTTTTTTGAAAATCGGGACGACCTCAGCGCCCATCCAGGAGTCTGGGAGAGGTGCATCATAAAAACTTGCATTAAGTAATGATGCAATGAGCTTTCCCCATTCTAATGTATTAATGCGGATCAAATCCCCGGGTAGCCCATCCGGGCCCGCAGCTTTATTTGGGATAAGACACGAAATCGCATCCTCTACTTCCTTCCCTGTAAACAGGAGGTCCTCGCTCAGCCCAAAGAAGTCCTCGCTCAGCCCAAAGAAGTCAACCAAAGAACTTTCAGCTGAATCTACCCCAACCCCCGTTGCTACAGTGTAAAGGTTGGAAAAATGGTCAAACCATGACGCCTCAGGGATGTTGCATGTTATAAGGGAGTCCATGGGTTTTTCCCTGGTTCTGATTAGGTCCCAAAAACCCTTCGAGTCCCTCCCAGCACTTGCAAGTTTTAAATCACACCAGAACTGATTCTCTCACTCTTTCTTCGCCTTACCAATAGCACCCCTGTACAGCTTCCTGGCTGTACTAATCAATTCGGTATCCTTAAGTTTAACTGCGTTTATTAAGTCCCTTTTCGCACTTCTGCAGGGAACGGAATACCAACCAGGGTTACCCTTAGGGCGCCCCAACTTGTTAGCCCAATATCCTGGGTTTCGCACGGTGAAAAGATCACCTAGTGCTTTGGTAGTATAGGTAAACAGAGTGGAAATCTCATGAACGTTTAACACAAGGGAATCTAGTCTGGACAGGGCATTAGCCATAATTGATCTTATCCACAATCTTGCCTTCGTCGAAAGCTACATTTTTCCATTTTAGGCGCCTCCCACAATTCGAGGGACAGACGTCACTTGTTGACTTCCACGCCTGGGGGGCTTGCAGTTTCTCCCCAACCGTCCACATTGGGGACAATGACAAAGACAGCGGGTTATGATCGCTGTCAGACGAAGGGAGGACTGCCATATCCAACAGATGCCCCCAGAGCTTGAAATTCAGCAGGATATAGTCAATTCAGGATGAACGACCTACCCTATTGAAGGTGTTGGCCCCACAGGAGTCCGACTTTGACCGTCCATTTACTGCCCTCAGACCGTATTCCAGGGTTAGGGCATTTAAATGGATAGCACTTTGGGTCCAACTCTTAATCGGTGGTATTGACAGGGATGGAATACCTCTCCTAACATCTTCTTCTTGAGTGCCTAATATATCATCCTCGGCTAGGGGTTCAAAGGTACAGTTAAAGTCCCCTGCTAACATAATATACGTTTCTGGCCTGCAGGATCTAAGTGCATCCTCTAAACCCAGTAGGGTCAATGAGGGCGCGCCCCCTTTCGGGGGTCTAGCATAGATATTAAAGATCTCT
This sequence comes from Triturus cristatus, assembly GCF_964204655.1. NCBI lineage: Eukaryota > Metazoa > Chordata > Amphibia > Caudata > Salamandridae > Triturus > Triturus cristatus. The sequence goes on along the minus strand of NC_140592.1, from coordinate 326,764,732 downwards.
ATAGACCGCTCCCCAGAGGACCCTCTGACTACTAATCTCTGCAAGTCTGGGGACTTAGTTTCTATGGACCTTATATGATACCCCAAAATGATGCTTACCCAGATTAATAGACCGCCTGAAGGTCGACCTCTCCCGGCGGGCGAAGGGGTTGCAGGTACGAAGTAGGTAATATAACCAACCTTGTACCGGGGTTCCAGACACCAGGTTTCCTGGAATAAGCATATCCCGTATGACTCAATAAAAGAGTTCCATTCCGGTATGTCCAGGTTGCGAGAAATGCACGCTATATTCCAGCTGACAATCTTCAGGACCTCGTCATCAACTACAACCTGCGCAGAGGGAAACCTCTGCTCGGATAGACTATCGTGAAATCCAGAGTTAGTTGGTACATCACTCACTGATTTCAGCTGGTTTGGGGCATCAAGGGCGGACTCATCAGAATTTAAATAACCTGTAGACTCCCTAGTATGGGACACAGCACTACCCTTAGAAGAAGATGAATTACAACGGGGTGGCCCCAAAACTACCCCATTACAATCAGAAACGCAGCTCTCCTCCTTCTCAAGTACAGCAAATGACTTCATGGGAGGTTGGTAACTATTATGTCAATAACCCTGCCAGGACCAAGTGGGAAATGGGCATGGGTTTTGTCGAAACAGGCTAAATTGGGGGAAATTATGAGGAATTTGTCTGCCATTCCATCCCTTCCAACTAATGGCTCTAGCATGCCGGGCGGGAGCTACATAGGGATTAAAAAAACTAAGGTCACGAGTACCAATTCCTGTGTTAGGGCCCATACTGCCCTCACTATTGTTGAAACTACAAACATAACTGACAACCCTAGGGTCTTCAAAGTTAACTATAATACAGTCCCCCATTATGTCTTTGGGCCGGGTACCTAACCAGCTAACCCTCCTCACATGAATAACCCGACCACCCAATGAGCTAGGGAGAGGTCTGTTTTCCTTCAGCCAGAATAAGGTTTTATTCTTAAGTTCGGCGTATGACTCCTGTTTGCCTGGCTTTAGTACGGGGACCCCAGTAAGTACTGCCACATAGGGCTGGCAGTCAGGGGGTAGGTTGGCATTAGGGGCAGGCACACTGCTTGGAGCATTTCTTAATTGCAAGATGGGAGTTGGGGTTGTTTTGCCAGATTTGGTATTAGTGGTACCAGTACAATTACTTTCGCCAGATTTTTTAGTCGTAGCGGTACCGCTTGAACTTGGGCCCACAGTCCGCGCAGTCGTTACTGGATAGACAATGCTACCCAGTGCTGTGTTAGATTGCGCCGAGACCCCCACTGTGGCCACCCCAAGCTTTGGGATGGCCACAGTTTGTACAACAGGGCTAATTGCCTCAACCACCCCTTGCACTGTCCCACCTGTGTTAGTAAGGCTTGTTGAGGCAGTAGGTGACTCTCGAGGAGCAAGATTCCCTACTGAACCGTCCTCCCTAATTCTAGAGTGGAGTTTAATGAGAGATTTTAGGGAGAAGAAATTATCAAGAGTGACTTGCTCGAATCTGTCCAGTCGCTCTATTAGCCCCTTCACTCTCTCTAGAACCGGGATCAACAGTGATTTCACAATTTTTTCGAACTGGATGATTAATGGGGTCTCGGTAGGAGGGCCTTCAGCAGGTTCAGGAGGGTCGGACGTCAAATCCACGCATGTCTTCTCTACAGTAGCACCGGTAACTGCTCCCCCTTTTAGCCCCTGAAAATAGCCAACACCCACCCCTGCACCCTTATGGGACCAACCTGCCCTACTTCCAACTCTCCTAGGTTTCTTAGAAAGCTTTAAGTAACTGCCCTTACGTGGACTAGCCAGTCGTTTCCTTTTACTAAAAGCTAGGCCATTTGCTACCAGTGGTAAGGGCACAGAAGGGGAGGTGAAATCCTCCTGACGAGGTGAAGTAGCGACAGGAAGCAAAAGTGTAGGGGTCTCAATCGGACGTGGCTCTGGTAGGACGCTCTCGCCTCCCAACGAAACCGCAGCGGACAAGCTCTCTAGCCGGTCCAGGCTGGCCCTAATCGCAACAACCCGTGGGTGGTCAGGGTCTAATAAAACATTAGCTAAGGAATCAGATGCATGAACCGAAGAAACATTGACTAGAGAGTCAGTTGGGCGTACTGGGGAAGGGAGTAATGCCAAAGAGCCAAACGATGAGCGGTTACCGGTCAGGGGTTCCCGAGAAAGACGCCGTTCTGTCATGGCGATTTCTTTCTCGATAACCGTAACAACCCGGGTAATAAATTGGTCCATAGTCCCAGAAACTCTACCAGCACCAGCCCCACCTACCCCCCTCAAGCCCCTACCAGATCGCGTAGACATTGACATAGAGACCTCAGCAAGATAGTTAAGCCACTAACTGGGCCTAGGGGAGGAGTCCTTCAGCTAACAGTCCATTAAACACAATACTTGCTACACACACACCTCCTTCAGCACATATCAGGGGGGTGGCCCAGCCCAGCCTTCGCCAGCCCCGGACGGCCACAGACGGCCCGCCCTTTGCCCGGGCTTAGCCCGGCGCCACCCGCGCGCTCCCGTGCTGCGGCAATACGCCCTTCTGAAATAGCAAACTGAGAGGGTGATAGGCGGGGGGCGGGGCCAGCAGGGAGAGCAGCCCAGGTGAAACAAATTGGGCTCGCAGGGACTCCTGGGTGATGGAGTCCCTGCTAACGTACTCGCAGCCCTGCCAGCAATGACACGCCCCAAGTCAGTCAGCAGAAGACAGCCCCTCTCTCAGCAGCAACTCTCGCTGGTGGAATGGGCGCTGCGGGACCTGCGAAGCGGGTCCGGCGAGTTGCTGGTGAATTTCAAGACAGAAAAGGCAAAGTGCAATAATGGCAGCAACAGCAGTCCAGTAGCAGGTCCAGAGAAAGAGCCGGTAGGAATCCCGCAGAAAAAGGCACGACTGCGAGTTGTTCGGTGACTGATTGATTCATGCCCCCCGATCACAATAACAACGTGTTCCTGTTAGCTTGTTTAAGCGCTAAGCGTGCCTTCTGGTCTACAAGGCTGTGCTCAACTGCCAATGATTTGTTTCTAATGCTAAGGTCTTCACAGTAGTTTGAATATATATGCGCATCCAAAGCAGAAATACGGAATCCTGAGGCAAGGTAAGAAGAACCGCACGCAACGACTACTTCTCCGAGAGACTCATGGAAGGTTGCCAGGTTACTGCACACTCTGTCATAAATACCTTTGCATTTGGTACTAACTACAGGCAGTTGCAGTGCTGCGAAGCAGCCATGTTGTGTTTAACAATCGCTAAGCAAAAGAAAGCCAATTTATCTTTTCAAGCGTGTTTTCCGAAAAGCAACCCCAGGCTATAAGCAAGGACATTAGCTTCGAGAGCCACTAATACCTGCTTAAAACGTGCACATTTCCAAAGCCACACACTGGGCGGGCAATTACGCTCGCCCCCGCAGCTGGCACCAAACAGCCGATAACCTCCAGAAGGGACGCACCACTATGCTTCAGCGCGCGTATAGCGCACGTATACTTACACAATGCGGAACAGCCAGCCGGACCCACCACCGCTCCTCACAAAACGCCTGGCACCCCGCAGTCATCCCGCTCGGGTTCGGGCGCTACAAAACTTCTCCGCTGCTCTTTCAGCTGGAAAATCCCGCGCTGCTCGCACCAGCTGTCCGCTCCTCTCTTCACTCGCTCGCTCGCCACTGCCTCAACCCTGGAAAAAACGTCATCGCTGACCTGTAGGGGAAACAAAAGAAAGAAAAAGACTGTTACGGGCATCCGCCGGCCCGGCCCCATCCATGGGTCACCAGCTGGAGAGCGAAGGAGAGAGAGACTGCTCCAAGCTTTCCAGCTCTTATAAGAAGGCCTCAAGGGCAGACCGGTCTAAACCGGTCCTGCCCGACGTTCCGATGTTGCAATGAACCGGAAGCACTAAAGTGCTTCCGGTTCATGCCGCCTTCTAGGCACTTGATTGGCTGCCCCGGGGGAGGTGGGGCGCCACGGTACAATGGTGCGCTGCGACCCCCCCACCTCCCCTATAATGGCGGCCCCCTCGAATCCGTGCTTTGCCTTGCTGATACTCCTTCCGGTTCAGGGAAATCATTTAACACAGCGAAATAAACATGAGAAAGGCTGCTCACCTCCTGTAGCTAGGCTTGATTTGATAATCGTAACTACACTCTCTTATATTAACAACTTCTCATTCCTCTGCAGTCAGAGGCAATAAGCTTTCTCTGACCTGTGGTGCTGGAGCTGCAGCTTCCTTTTCCCACTGAAATGTGTCAAGTCATTTAGAGTGACTCACATGACCACTGTATGGTGGACCCACGGTCTGAAGTGAAGCAGAGCCCAGTACAGGAGAGGAGTGCAGCACGGGTTGGGCTGCAGCAGTGAGCTCATTCACCCTTATCAGGTGGGAACAAGTCCCAAGTTTACCTTTTCCAGGGGTACGGACTGTCCATAGGTGCAGCAGGTGCAGTGGGAGCGTGACCCGGAGGCCTGAGGGTTCCACTGAACCCTGATTATTGCAGTATTATGCAGTCCAAACAGCAGCCAGGGTGTCAATTTCCTTCCGTGCACTGGGGCCCATGACACACTAGTTACTCCATAGTCCCTACACAATACGTGTATGTAAGTCAGATAGCATGGACTAAGCAAACTACCTATAAGAAATTCACTTGCAGGGGTTGTGTAAATAAAATGAACAGCAAGAAAGGGGCAACAGTGGGTTGGGGATCAGATGTGGCCAAGAGGGGTCATGTGGAATGTCATGGGTAGGCAGGGGAGGCAGGGATGTCAGAAGTCCTACATTACTCAGTCTGAGGTAAGATGGTGTCCGTATTCATGTACATGTAGTTAGCAAATGTGATGCATTCCAATGTAGTTGGTACTGCACCTTGGAAGAACTGGAGACCACAATGGGATGAGCGAAATGTTGTATTGGATGTGATTACACCCAAGGAGAATCTACCATGCTTTGTCAACACAGTAGGCCCTGTACGTATTGCAACTAAAATGTTAAATGTCACTCCTTGTGACTGTACAATTGAATATTTGTAATCAAGATTAATCAACACCTTCCCTTGCAGGTGACTCTGGGCAGGAGGATGCTGACACTGAGGAGGGACCGACCACCAGCTATGTCCAGATACCCATCTGAATCTCACTAATCATCAACACAAGCCTCTTTCAAAACTGCTCTGGGCCTTCCTGCTGCCACCAATCCAGTTCCTGACATGTCTCTGGTGACCCCACAATGACCACTAATAGCACTTCCATCGCTATAACCCCCAGCTGGTTTGGTGCCACCTCCGTGCTGTCACCTATTTTGCCACTGCTGCTTCTTACATATCTTACTATCATGCAACCACCCACCATGGGGGAGGGCATGCAGATAGTGAATGATTGATTGAATTAAATTGATTGGCATGCAGATAGTGCTCTCCCATTTCTTGGAAGGATAAAAAGACTTGCATGTGTGACTCCTTGCCTTATTCCACGAGCAGGAAGAAACATTTGGGCCTGCTTCTTCAGCTGGGCAACCTGCTTTAAGTGTGGCCACTGCACTGCTGGGACGGACATTGTCAGGCACAGAGGCAGGAGATGATTCCATATTGATCTACAGGCAAACAACAAAAACCAGGGCAAAACGTCCTAAGGTCTTGGCCACAGTCAAGGAAGCTAGTGTCTGTGCAGCAGAAGGAGGCAATCTTTACAGTTGCCAATGCATTCAGCAGAGACAACTCAACACAGCAGTTGAGCCCTACCAGGCTATGTGCATAGAGGGAGAACTGACAGCATAGCAGATCAGTGCTATCAGGCGATGAGCTTGGAGGTAGAACTGCACACATGGAGGGTGCTGAAGAGAAGACACATGGCCAAGGTATCTACTCTGTAGGCACAATATGAATCTTGGAATAACTGGACATGCGGAAGAGACCGATCAGCCACTTGCCAGCCCAGGACTGCACTACAAGTCACTCACCTCTTCCATCTATTTACTCTACCCTTGCTATTCCTCCTAAGTCTATCCATTAAGGCCATAATGAGGCCTGACTCTTTTGACCAATTATTATAGGCTGGGCAGACTCCCCCCGCCCCACCCAAAACAAAACATGCAGTTACCATTGGGTCACATGGCAGATGGATTTTGGGGTTGCTGATGTTAGGTAGGATAGAGCTGCTCAGAGATAGGGTAGGTGGCAGTAGAAGAGATCTGTTACAGCACAGGGATTTTTGTGTATTAGGCTGGGACAGGTTTGCTGGTTCGAGTGTATGTTAGTGTCATGACCTTTGAGCCTAATGGCCCAGTTCGGGGGAAAGGCACGCCACAGCTAGTTTCCTTAGCCAATGTGATTGGAAGCCAGGCCTAGTGGCACATAACTACTGTAGTATCTAGAAAAGAAAAACAACAGAGTCTATTTTGTCATACTCCCACCTATATGATAATGTATACATTTGAACAAGACATTTTATGCTTCTCAGAGAATCACATGTTATTATGTGTGGGGAATCAGACAAAGTGACTCTGGAATTAGGTGCACACAAAACAATGGTATAGTAATAATAATATTGTACAGACACTAGCCAAAATTCAAGAAAATAAAACGAAGAACAGAAATGAAGACGTATTTGTCATCAATTTGATTCAATACCTTCAATGCTTAGTTTCCTCCGAAAACGCAAAGCGCCTTATTTAGAGCGTGGAAGATAGAATACTCTGTCACAAACATGGTTGCTGTCCTGTCCGCAGTATTACAAGTGCCTTATTGCCTATGGCACTTGTAATATGACCGTAAGATATCAGTCAAATTTTGACAGAGTATCCCATCTGCAAAATTCTAAATAAGGGCCTAAATCCTAATGTAACTACACCTTGTTTTAATTAAGTTTTAGTAATGTTATTAAACCAATGCGAAAAAAACAAGTGAGAGACGCATACGAATATCTTAGTGATTGCAGGAAATCAGGTACCCACAGAGGTCTCTCATCCTACATCCTTCACATCACACAGAAGAGGACAGCCAGTATTAATTTCCTGAGATGTCAAGTGGAACTTTGAAGGACCAAGTTTGGGCATCCTAGCAAAGGCTATAAGACGCTGGCACATAAGGGTCCAAACCTCCTACACATGATTTAGTCCACGCGTTGCACCTTATGGGGGAAGGTCGACATCTTATCCGTTGGTTGTATAGGGGTATCAGGACTCACTCCAGCACACCCTTACTTTTACTCCGAACCCGGTGGTCCTTAGACCTAAGTATGGAATTTACAGACAAAGAATGGGCCTTGATACTGGAATTCCCTAAGAAAGTATCTCGAAATGCTGGTTTTAAATGCATTCAATCCATGATCTTACATAGAGCCTACCTCACACCACATTGTCTTAACAGTATATATCCAGATGCCCAACTCTCCTGTCCTAGATGCCAGGAGGCAGATGCAGACCTTGTTCACATGCTATGGGCCTGCTCTCAACTTCGTTTCTATTGGCATGCTGTTACTTATGCCATACGACAAGTCACTAACAAGTCTGACTGGTTGTCACCAGAAGCTTGCCTCTTGGGCCTCCATGGACGTCCCAAAAACCAGAAGGTACAACTCAAGTTCGCAGACTTGGCAATACTCATTGCTAAGCGAGCGATTACAATGAGGTGGAAGTCTGCCTCTCCCCCTACGCCACTTTACTGGCACACAGAATTGATTTGATGGGGCATGGCTGAAAGTGCTATAATCCGACAGGAGGAATTCCGGTGACTGCGTAAGACTCCCATCTCTTTGGAATTGGATCCCATGTTGGAAATGTTCAAAGCTATTGATTCCTTTACACCCCCAGTGTCACCACTAGTTCGGACTCACTCCACCACTCCTGCATCCCCCTGAATGACTTGATTATCTCTAATTGGTAAATGTCTGTTATTTATTCATGGTAATGCAAATCTATGGCACTTTTTGCCCACCACGGTTGTCGATATATGTCTTTATGCACCACTATGTACCACAATCTTTGAACATACCAGAGGTGGTACCACAGGAGATTGGATTATTTCTCGGTATTTACGAACCAGCGAATGGGAGGGAGGAGGGGGCAATTGGTTCTCTTCTTATTTATTATTTTGTTAGTATTAGGACTGCTGCGACAATATACAGGGCAATCTTGTTTATGCTCAGACTGTTTCCTTTCTCAGATGTTCATGATATGTAATTTGTGTTTCTCCTATTTTATTGTCATTATGTATTGATCGGATGTCTGACTCCCTTCCTATTTTTTTGGGAAATGTGTCAATATATTTACTATGGACAATGCTTTTGTGTTTTTTGCTACTGCCCTTTGTTATACGTATTTATTATGGATATGGACAGTCGTTGTTGTACTATTTGTAAAACTAATAAAACTATGTTAAAAAAAAAATAAGACGCTGGCACATGCAAAAGACTTCTTCCGGCCTTGGTTCAGAAGGGAGCATGATGGTAGACCGACTATGCAGCTTTTCTGATAAGGTACTGCTAGTGAGAGGCAAAAACTCACTCATGAGTCAAAAAGCATACTATTGTTGTGAGTCTTGTCACATACAGTTCGGATGAGATTTACACAGAGGGACCACTACAGCTCCATTCGAAAACTAGAGTTTCCTATTTGAGATGCACAGATGGGTAGGAGTAGTAATGACAACATGGAGAATACATATGCACATTTCTATGGCATAATTTTGAGATGTAAAATATCAAGGCACAAAACCCTAATATTGCCATCCTATCTAAAAAACACAAATAACAACAAACATATATTTGTAAAAAAAAAAATAAGAAACAATAATAAAGAAATAAAACATATCAACACAATTGTTTTTGTTTCTTTAATGATTTTTTATCAAAAGTGTTCAACGGCAGCCAACCGGCAAATGTCCTAAACACACCATACAGCATGTTAATATCCTCTGTGTAGTGCACATACAATCAGGTCTAATGAACCATCTTATAGATTCAGTATGAAGAGTGGCATTGTCATGAGAGACTATATAAAGAAACTTAAAAACTTAAACAGTACAACCATGAAAAGGCCAACGTAAATATAACATCCAGTTGTATGAGAAAGCAGTAACTTTATGTATATTTAATTATATAATCAAAGGTCCTGTGACAAGGAATATATTTTTGCAGGGTAACATTGTTATCTCCCAATTACAACTGTCCTTCCCTTTGTGTAGCAGTATTTAAATATCATCAACACTGAAACAAATGTTACATGACCAACATTAGGAAAAAAATATTGAAAAACCAAAGTATTGATAACATTCAATATACCTTTTTTAATATATTTATAGATTCATTGTAAATATATATGAATTAAACACATACAAATACCAACCCCAAAAAACATAAGTATTGTTTACCATATATGATTTAAACATTTCCCAAAAATCCAGTTAACAACCCTGTGACCAATGAAATGAAACTTAAAAACAGTTAGCAGCCATGAAGGCTTCGGTCGGCCAGCAATTCGACTCGCTGGCCCACAAGCTGGACACCGTGTTGATCGATGTCAACTTACTTAGGGCAGACCTGTCGAAAACCAGTGAAAAGGTCAAATCACTCGATCTCACGACATCGGGCCTCATGACGGATGTCTCTGAACTGCAGACGGAGATCCACAGTTTGCGGGCCCTCAGCGACCTCTCTGTTAAGAGACTGGAGGATTTTGAAAGCAGGGCCCGGCGGAATAACGTGCGCATCATCGGTGTGCCGGAGAAGTCGGAGGATGGGCCGGTCGATCTCTTTGTGGAAGATCTGATCCTGAACAAACTAGCGCCGAAAGGCCTCAGCAAATTCTTTACGGTGGAGCGGGCACACAGAGTTCCGGGTGGCCGGCTGAGGCCTGGGGCCCCACCGCGACCTATCATTGCCAGGATCTTCAACTTCAGGGACCGTGACGCAATCCTGCAGGCCTCCCGTGTGAATGGCCCGACGAAGTATGAAAATGTGGACATCAGTTCCTATCCTGATTTTACACAATCGGTACAAAAACAGCGAATGGGATTTATGACTGTCAAGCGGCGGCTGAGGGACATGGGCTTGAAGTACTCTATGCTTTTCCCGGCCAAGCTACGTATTGAACTGGAGGAACGGACTTATTTTTTCGACCGGCCCGAGGCGGTTGAGGACTGGCTTGACACCTTGTACCATCGGCGCGGCGGGGAGGAACGAGCCGAGGATGAGGGTGGTGAATCAGCGGATCAAGTGTGAACGAATGACTGGTGGTTCCTAGACAATTTTGTGTTCACCTCCGACTTGGGTTTGATGTATTGTTTTTTCTTCTTTAGGATTGTATCACCCTTCCTTCATCATTGGGAGGCTGCGGGGTAACTGGTGAGATTCTTCCTCCTCGAGGGGTTTTCTTTCTTTCCGTAGAGTAGGTTCATGTTGGGGCGACAGGCACACTGCGAGTTGGGGTGGCTGAATGGTCTTGTGCAGGGGTGCAGGGTGGGGGGGTGTGTAACGGGAGTTGGGGGGGGTGGCGGTAGGGGAGTTGTTTTTGTGTGGCGTTTGTTTTGTACCAGGCAACCAGTGTGCTGTTTTTTGCTCTTCACGTGGGTGGGGTGACCGTTGTGGTGGAAATGGGGGGTAGGGGATTGCGCATTTTAACATGGAATGTCAATGGTTTGGGGGACCGATTGATGCGGACTTGGGAGGGTTGCTGCTTGGGCTCCCGGAGGGCCTCCTGCTGGTAGGTGGCGACTTCAATTCTGTGGTATCGGGTAGAGAGGATCGGCACCCTCCCAGAGACCTCCCCGGGGCGCACTCTTGGCTGAGTGGCTTTATCGACACTATGGGGCTTGTGGACTATTGGAGATCGATGCATCCGGGGCTCGCCCAATTTACATTTCACTCTGGCGCCCACGGCTCCTTATCTAGATTGGACTATGTGTTGATGCCGGCCGCCCAAGCTCAAATGATCGGGGAGGTCAGACATCTGGCTCGTGGCATCTCTGATCATTCCCCGGTCCTGCTACACTTAGATGTGGTCTTGGGGGCAGGGGGGAGGGTGGCACCGATTAATCCCTGGTATTTGCATGACCCCACAACTCGTGCCCTTCTGGTTAAGTCTCTTGACCGTTATTTTGTAGAAAATCAGGGTTCAGTCTCATCGGCCGTAACATTGTGGGAGGCTTTCAAGGTGGTCATCCGTGGGCAGGCCCTATCCTTGATCTCCCTTGCTAAGAGACGTAAAACTGAGGGGGTGGTACGCCTGGAGTCTGACATAACTGACTTGGAAGAGGATCTCGGGCGGGGGGTCACACGGGATAAACTCCATGCCCTTTGCCTTAAACAATCGGATTATAGGGCGTTGGTTACGGATGCGGCCAAGCTCGCTAGTCGGGAACAACAGGGGCGCTTGTATGATGTTGGTGACAAGGCTGGAAAGTTGATTGCATGGCTGGAGAGGAGAGAGCGAGCGAGTCGTGTGGTCCCGGTGATTGTGCGTGCTGATGGTGTGAGTGTTACGGATCCGGGGGAGATTGTGAGCTGTTTTGCGGACCATTTGCGTGACGTCTACTCTCCGGTCTCGGAGAGGCCAGAAGACGACTCTCGTCAACTGCTACGAGATATTGCATTGCCGTGCCTCTCTGTCGAGGATAAAGAATTGCTGGATGCGGCGTTGACGACCGATGAGATAGCATTGGCGATTCGCTCGGTCCGTTCAGGAAAGGCTCTCGGCCCTAACGGCCTTCCGATCGAGCTTTACAAGCTTCGTCCAGATAGGCTGGCACCTTATCTCCGCGAGATGTTTATTGCATCCCGAGAGGCCGGCTCCCTTCCGCGTGATCAACGTCTAGCGACTATTGTGGTGATCCACAAAGAGGGCAAGCCGCGTGATTGCTGTGCGTCTTATAGGCCTATCTCACTCCTAAACGCTGAACCTAAGATTCTCGCTAAAGTGCTCGCTAATCGCTTGATTAAAGTCATGGGTGACCTGGTACATCCGGACCAGTCTGGTTTTATTCCGCACCGCAACACCGCGCTGAACCTGCGGCGCCTCCACGGAGTCCTCGCGAGAGTTGATTCTATTCAGGAGCCCGCCATTTTGGCGTCCTTAGACGCCATGATGGCGTTCGACACGTTGGAGTGGTCGTATCTCTGGGCGGCGCTGGCTAAGTTTGGTTTTGGACCTGGATTCATTGGATGGGTGAAGTTGTTATACGTGGAACCGCTGGCGCAGGTGGTGGTGAATGGTAGAGTTTCTACCCCCTTTTTGCTTGGGAGGGGCACGCGGCAGGGTTGCCCCCTGTCCCCGCTTCTTTTTGCTCTCGCGTTGGAGCCCCTGGCGGCGTGGCTCTGGTGGGAACCCTCCATGACGGGTATTCGGTGGACACCGACGTTTGAGGATCGCGTGTCACTCTACGCAGATGATATTTTGCTCTATCTCACCTCCCCGCGGAAATCGTTGATAGTGTTATTTGATGTATTAAACTCCTTCGGTCGCAATTCAGGGCTTGTCATTAATTGGGTGAAATCCTGTGTTTATGTGCTGGTTTGCGACCCCCCTTTTCTCCCTCGTGGCTGTCCGATTCAGATTTCACATTCTGGATTTAAATACCTAGGTATCCACGTGTCCCTGGATCCGGCAGTCCGTTATGCTCTGAATCTGCTGCCCCGGCTGCGGGCCGATGTTGCTCGTTGGCGGAAGCTCCCGCTATCGCCGCTTGACCGGGCAGCCTTATTCAAAATGATGTCTCTTCCACGCTTTTTGTATGCATTGCAGAATACGCTGGACGTGGTGCCCGCCCGATATTTTAGTGAGGTAGAGAGCCTGCAGAGGCAACTAGTTTGGGATGGGAGACCGCGAATTGCTCTCGCTAAATTGACCCTTCCGTGGTATGACGGTGGCATAGCTCTTCCTGATATTAGAAGGTATTATTGGGCGTCCCAGTTGGTGGCGGTGAATCACGGGACATATGGCCCGGCGGTGAACCCTGCGTACGAGATGGATAAGCTACTGTTGCCGGGCAGAGATTTCAATAGGGCGCTTTATTCTACGAAGGGAGGCACTAAATTGACAGGTCCTACGAAAAATGCAGTACGTGCCTAGCACTGCGCCACCGCTGCTACGGGATGGACGGGCCGTCTGTCTCGTGCGACTCCACTGTATGCGTCTGATGCGTTGGGTGGTTTATGGCGTACTAAGGGCTTTGAGAAGTGGGATTTGATTGGAATTAGTCGTGTGGGGGATCTCTGGACGAAGGGCGCTTTTAAGACGTTTGAAGCTCTTCAGACGGAATATAAGCTGTGCGATAGGGAGTTCTTTCGCTATGCGCAGATGCGCCATGCGTTACTTTCCGCTTTCCCGAATCCTGCAGATATCCCTAAAGCCTCCCCGTTGGAAGATCGTTTACTTGATGGTTACCTGCCGGATAGTACTATTTCCCTGATCTACAAAAAACTGATCAATACTCGAGCGGACCTCCTCACACATTTGCGAGAGGTCTGGGTCGCCGATGGCCTAGAATTGGATGATGAGGACTGGGTCGCAGCCATAGCCTCGCCGAGGGAGGTTGCCATACCGGCTCGCCTTCGATTTGTGCAGTTAAAGATATTACATAGGGTCTATGTCACCGGTCCCCGCTTGCTTCACATGGGTTACACAAGTGATGGTTTATGTCGGCGTGGTTGTGGCCTGTTTGGTACTTTTCTTCATATTCTGTGGGAGTGTCCGAAGGTGCTACGTTTCTGGACTGATGTGCATGCAGTGATGGAGGAGGTTACGGGTGTGGCTCTGCTCCCTGAGGCTCGGCGATGTGTGTTGAATGTGTGGGAACCGACTGACTGCGATGTGGCACAAGAACGCTGGGTGACTTTGGGCAACATGATCGCTAAAAGAGACATTGCACAGCCCTGGGGTTCCGGTAGGCCTCCCACAGTTACGAAGTGGAAAGAGAATATGGATTGGTGCATGTTCCGAGAGAAGACGGTTTACGTGGCCAGAGGCAAACCTAAGAAATGGAGTAAGATGTGGGTCCCTGGAATTCCTACCATGGGGATATATGCACCCCCCCCCCCCTTGGTGGTCGCACCAGACGTAACGATGTCCCCTTGACTTTGATGTTCCTGGTCTTTTTCTCCTTTCGCTTTGCAGGATTGATGACCGATCTTTTCCCTGCCCCCCCCCTGCCCTTCTTAACGCGAGTAACTGTGTAATGGGCTGCATTGTCGCTGTTGTCCCCCGCTCATGAGAGAGCAAGTCCCTGCTAATGGAGTTCTTCTGCCTGGTCTAAGTTTCCCTTTGTTGTTTTTATTTATACAAAAATTTAATAAGAAACCTTTCTGTAGTGCTGGGTTCAGTTGTGGGCGGCTGCAGCCGTTACGCGTGCGGTTCGCTCCTGCTCTCATGATTGCTGTATTATTGTTTTCCTCCCTTTTTTCTACGTTAGCGGCCGGCCCAGGCGGTTGTAGGCCCATGACTGTGACTATTTGATGTGTAAATAAAGGTTTTAAAAAAAAAAAAAAAACAGTTAGCAAATAGTAACACTTTCCTAATTAAAAACAATGTTGAAAAGAAACCAAAACATGCAAGTAACTGCTGCACTAGAGGCCACCAGTGGTGGAAAGCATCACTCTGTCCGACTGAAGCAACCTACAAAAAGACTTTAATACACTCATAATTAAGTACTGAATTAACTTTGAATAACTTTATTTAACAAGAAAAATGCCATAAAAGTGCAATAAAACAGGATACAACAAAATACATAATTTCACAATAAAATTCCAATTCATCTTTTAAAATTGAAATATAAAAGCCAGATAATTCATTACTTTAAAAATAAATGTATTAAACCAAATAATCATCGACAAGGTGCCCAACACACTCTGGATCCAGCAGACGCCTTTTATATTTTCTTTTATATGAATTAAAACATAACTTAAAGTTAACTACAAATATAGTATAAATATTTTATTATAGACAAAATAAACTAACAACTATTTAAAATGTATATCTCCAAAACACGGGTACCAAGACTGCAAAAAAAACAACAAACAACACAAAAGAAGAACTAGCCACAAAATTAAAGAAAAATTATACCACAACAAAGGCAAAATGAAGTGTAAGTACAATAAATGAAAACAAAAAATAAATCATAACCCCTAAAATAAATGAATGACAACACTTTCTTAGATTTAAAAATACTGATAAAAAACGTAGAAAAAAAACAGCTTCAATAACACACATTTCTTTTTTAACACTAAAATAAAACAAAATCACAAACCTAACAACCTAAAAAAAGGAGAAATGTCAAAAAAGTAAGTAAATAATGTAAAACTTGTTATACGAATGTGATATAATTTAATAATGTATTATACATAAAATAATTTATTTTTAATAATTCTGTAATCCACATATATACTGTTGGAAATTGTAACACATATCACTTCACAAAGGGGAAAGTTTACACAAATAGCAAAGAAAGGACATCTAGAAAAAGAATGCATTAAAACTGCAAAAGATATCACTCCAATGCTTGCTATGGTGGAGACACGACCAAATAATATATTGTTCAAAGTGTAGGGGAACACAATCATCCTTCAAATATGAGCGAAGTTCAAGTTAGGAGTATAACACAAGCCTTAAGAGAAGGAAGCACACGCTCACAGGAGAAGTAGTGGAACTACACTCAAATATAATTCCCTGAGTTCCCGAAGAAGCAACAGGCCAACTCCCTGCCATCGAAAATCTAAAAGACTAATATCTAAGCCTAAAGAGGGCAGGTGAGGAAGCAATAAGAGCACCCAGAACATACGCAGAAATCGAAATCTCCCCAAATGTAACAATTGCACAACAAAGATTTCTTACTAATGAAAATGATGAAATAAGGATCAATGTCTATGCAACCAACAATGTACTACTCTTAACACAATACACCACATGGATGATGGACAGAATGTTTAAATGAAAATTTTCTCCAGCTCCATTTACACTAATATACATAAATGTACAATATATATAGACAATATCATAACACACATGCTCATTTAATATCAGCACTAATGCCAAATAAGCAAAGTGGAAGGTAAAACAAATTCTATTTTTAGAAAAAAAACAAATACTTACAGTTCCCCAAAAATCTTTACAGTCATTATTGATTTTGATCAAACTATGATTTTGACTATTGTAAAAGTGTACCCAAACACAGCAATATAAGGGTGAAAATACAATTTTAATAAGAGTATATGGAATTACCGGCAAAATTCACCACTTAATGCAGAATACTAGCAAGCAAATTGCAAGTATTTACTAAAAACCTTGGTCTACCCACCTTGAAACAATAGCCAGAACACTCCAGTAAAAATGTCACCAGATAATAATAAACTAAGAACTGACCTAAAAAACTAAATAACAACCTAAACAATTGTATATCTAGTAAATTATTCATTCATTTTTATCACTGATAAAATATATAAAAAAGAGAAACACTTAGGGACTGATTACGATGTCCGACCACCATCGTTCCGTATTTGGGATTGCCCGCCTACAAGGCAGTAGTTCCACAGTACGAATTGAGATGTGACCGCCACGAGGTGGTCGCATTGCCTACGTTTAGCTTTTTGGTGGGTGCTGCTGGCTGCAGCACCTGCCGCCATGCAAAAAAGGGACAATTTACATATCCCTGCACTACGTGGCAGGCACCATGCAGTGCCTGCCACATGGTGCAGGGATATGTAGGGGGGCACCATAGGTGCTCCCCAGGTCCCATGTCTGGGGTTAAGGGGGCCCGCTACAGGCCTCAAAGTCCCTTTCCCCCTGCCTGTTCTTAACAGGCAGGCGGAAAGGGACATCGCAATCCCTACGACGATGCCTGGTAGGCACCGCCACGATTGTAGTGGAAGCCAGTCTTTATGACTGCCACACATCCGCCCTCCATCATAATATGGCGGGCAGTAAAGTTGTTACGATGGTGGGGAGACTGCCACCGGCAGCCTGTCAGTGGAGGTCTCCCCGCCATCGTAATCGGGCCCATAATTCTGAATTATAAAATAAATGTTAACAATAATTAATTGGAGAAAATCATTTTTCAAATTAACACAATAAACATACATTAATATATAGCACACATACATCTAAACACTACAAAATGTAACGAAATACAATTACATATTACACATAATTACAGAGCAGCAAAATATGAACAAACACTATAAAATATGTCAATGCCACCCAAAAAATAAATAAAATGAAAAATGACTTACACATGAATTTGTGGCTGAAGTGCTCTGTACATATTATGACATCCAAAATAAACACATCAGCCATCAAAAATATGTTCAAACTATTGTTCAAAAAACGCAAAAATACAGATAAAAAATTTAATCAATCATTTTTGACCATATAAAATCCAGGAAAGGCCCCCACAACATTAAAAAAATTAAAATAACGCTCCAAGAAAACTGCAAAAAAAAAAGAAAACAAAAATAAATAATTGTTAAAAAATTTCAACAATTTTGCCTTGTACAAAAAATTGTATGCATCCACCATCCAAAAATAGAAGTTCAATCTTAATAAAAACGCATGTAAAAGGAAACACCGAACAAACGACTGTCAAAACAAACATACCACATATAAATAGTAATATACGAGAGAGAAAATCCCTAAAAATATGGCATATTTCCTTACAATAAAAATACGCATAAAATGAAACATAATTAGGCCTACCACACAACCCTTAAACAACTAAGATCGGCCTTACTGTAACTCCAACCTAAAAATCACATTAGCATACAAGTGCTAATACTATAACAATCTTCCCTCCTCCCCCTAAAAAAAACACAGATTCAAATTATACTTACCATTACTGGAGACCAGCAATGAGGAACCGCTAACTTGCAGAGTCTCCTGCTACCACAAAATATGAAAACAGACTATAAAATTAAGCAAGCTGTAAAAAAAAAAAAAAGATAATGAAAAAAGATTGTCAGACCATCAAAACCAGTTGCATAAATAAATTCAAGTACTGAATATAGTAAAACATACAATGTGGTTGAAATTGTAAATGTATGTATATAAAGTTTTACACAAAGGGCCTGATTACGATGTTGGTCGGAAACGAAACCTCCCAAATCCTTGTCGGAATCTGTTCCGACCGAATCGCAGTCGGAGGTTACGACCGACCGATTATGATGCTTCCGAACACCGTTCGGAAAGTCTCCCATTGACTTCAATGGGAGCCTGTGTTCCGACCGACAACTCAGGCTCCCATTGATTAAAGGGGTGGCTCGGAAAATCTTGCACCCTGTGGCGGGCACCCCGCCATGGTGCCTGTCACACTGCACATGGTTCTACAGGGGGGTCCCTTGGGTACCCCCACACCCCCAAACGAAGGTCTCAGGAGGAAGGGGTCCTGCTAGGGGCCCCCAAAGTCAGTTTCCGACAGCCTTTTCGTGTCGGATGGTCCGAGTTGGAAAGGCTGTCTGAATCCGACATCGTAATACGTCGGTCAGAAATGCGGTCCTTAGAGCTGTACGATTTGGCTTCGACCGACTTGGAGTTTCCGAATGCCTGTCAGAACCGATGCGGAACGGTTACCTTTCCATCATAGTCGGTTGGTCGGAAATGTTTCCAACTCAAGGGTCATTAGGATGTCATCCGGAAACTCTTCCAACTGAATCGGTACGGAATAGTTTCCGACTGAATCAGGTTCTGCGCGTCACTCCGACCAATTACAATGCTTCCGAACATCATTCAGTCGGACTCCCATTGATTTCAATGGGAGCCTGTGTTCCGAACGAGAACACAGGCTCCCATTGAAAAAAGGGGTGGTTGGGTAAAACATTGCACCCTGTGGCGGGTACCCCATGGTGCCTGCCATACTGTGCACGGTTGTAAAGAGGGGTCCCATGTTACCCACACGGGCCAAAACCGGAGGCCTACAGGTAAGTCAGAGTCCGACAGCCGTTTCGTGTCGGACAGACCGATTCGGAACGGCTGTCTGAATCGGTCATCGTAATCGCTCGTTCGGAAACCGTGTTCATAGATTTGTACAATTCGGCTCTGAACGACTCGGGCTGCGCGAATCCCTTTTGGAACCGATTCGATCAGCCCGGACGGTTTCCTTTCATTGTGATAAGTCTTTCGGAAAGGAAAATCTGAATCGCGTTCGGAGCCTTTCTGGATGGAATCGTAATGGGCCCCTCAGTTGGAAACAGGTTCCGACATGGTTTAGGAAAATCCGAATGCCGTTTGGAGCCTTTCCGACTGACATCGTAATCAGGCCCAAAGTTTTAGATTTACTATTTCCCCTGCAGCATACTACTAACCACATTGGGGGAAGTGTTCGACTTTGTGGAGCGTTGAATATACTGATTGCACTCCAAACCTAGTCAAATGGAGGGCAAGTGATGGACTTTGGAGTGTTAGATGTATTATTAGCACTATAAACTTAACCATTCTGGGGAAAGTCTTGTACTTAGGGGCGGGGGGGGGGGGTAGATTTTCTATTCCCACTCCAAACTTGGGCACTTTAGAGATAATGTTGAATTTTGAAGGGGGTTGCATTTACTCTTCCCACTCAAACCTAGCCACATTGGGGAAAGTGTTCAATTTTGGTGGGTTGTATTTACTATTCCCACTCCAAACTTAGCTACTTTGGGGGGGAAAAAATGACTTTTTGGTGGGGGCGGGCGGGAGGGGTTGGATGTACTGTTACTACTACAAAAGTAGCCACAGCAAAGAAAGTGATGGTCTTTGGGTTACCAGATTTACTCTTCCCACACAGAACGTAGCCACATTGGGAAAGGGTCGGAATTTGGGTGGATAGTTTTACTATTTCTACATCAAATGTAGGCACTTTGTTAAGAATTTTGGATTCAGGGGGAGTTATATTTCCCAACCACATTCCAAAATTACTGACAAAATCAAAAATTCTTTACATGTAACAAAATATTAAAACTTGAATAAAAACATTTATTTAAATTAAATCAATACAAATAAGTATTTATTAACAACTCCAACAATATCAATTTTAGGATCATTAGAATTTCATAAAATGAAACTTCTAAAAAGAAAATGAACCAATACATGTAAATTAATTATAAATACAATAATAATTTAAAAGTATTGTTGAAGTATGTTATTTATTAAAATACTTTAAAATGATAAATTACATTCAAATGTAAAAAGTTATAAATAAGTTAAATAACAAATGTGATTCAGTGTGTTAAAAGATACAATTCTTTATTTTCTTTCAAATAGTGAAATTTATGAAAGTGATATGACCTTAAAAAAATTGAATCAATACTCAAACTTAAAAAATGAAAATGCATTTTTCAAACATAACATTTAAAAATGTTTTTTTTAAAAATGAACAAAATCCATTTAACCCCTTCAGTGCCCGCCCCTTTCCCCGCCCAGTGCCGGCCGTTGCATTAGCGGGCGGGGTCTATGACGAGCTGGACTCGTCATGGGCACAGCGCCACCGCGGCCCATGACGAGTCCAGCTCGTCATGGGCACTGAAGGGGTTAAACACTTTTAATTCAATTCCCCTACAAAACCTACAACTCACTCCTAAAATATTTCTACATACATACTACATTAAAAAAAAGTTAAATAATAGGCATACCAAAACAATATACAATATTTAAAAAGAATTAAATTACTTACAATAATATTACAAATAAAGATAAAAAAATATTCTTACATCCAATATAATTTATCACAATACTAGTGTAACGATTTTAAAGACTGGAAATATTTTTCACATGATATTAGGGTAGAACAACCGTAGTCACATGTTCATATACAATTTGTTTACACATCTGAGTCATATCTAACTTCAGGTACTTATTTTTTAACTGGTTGTCCAGTTCAGAGGACGTATCTGTGGGTATTTTCTGCTTTGTGGTAGTCATGCGAGCTATATGCCCCAACGGTAACTTCTAGGCAATGAACAGCGCATGAAATAAGATGCACATCCAGAGAACTCTGCCATTACTGTGGGCATTATTACTATGGTGGTCGGACTGCACACTGATAGGCCGTCGGTAGCGGTCTGACCGCCGCCAGCCCTTCGGTCTGACTGCCGTATCACAATCCCAACAGGCAGACCCACAGCGGTCGGAGGGAAGACCACCACCTCCAGCAGGATCTGAGATCCTGTTGCGCGGTAGTCAAAATCGTATCCCTGAGTGGCAGAGGTGCTAAGGCAGGCACTGTCCGTCATGGGCCACTATAAAGTAGCCCTGGGGGCACATTCAGTGCTCTCACTCGCCTTCATATACAACGGTGCATGGGACACGGTCCATGGCTATGCAAGAGGTGCTCTGTACTACGACAGCTTGTGCTGCGGCCTTCTTCCTTCGCCGCAGCACAAGCCGTCGTGATAAGGGGCACTTTCCAACCACCAGCATGGCGGTCACATCGTAATGCGATAGTTGGACTGCCACCTGCTTGTCAAGCAGTCTCCTGACCACCGCAGTAGTAGGTGGCTGTCCGACCAACTGCCATCATAATATGGCCCTGTGTTTGTGACACGTCTGTGTAAGTGTGAATTAAACACTACAAGTACCAGAATGCTTGATGAATGTAGCAGCTGGGTCATAGGGTCAACTGACAGAAAGGTCTCACTCTTTCTTGAAATGTGCTGCCACGTATCCGAATGTCACACACTGGATTTGCACATTTTCTTAATCCTGCATTTGGGACAAAGGCTACTGATGTCTCACCTGCAGACCATCTTCATAGGAGGTGGTTTGTTGCCATGATGCTTGGGATGCCGTTGTTTCTCAGGATCATGACATCATGGGTGGGTCTGGCAAAAGTGGCACAGCGCTTTGTAATGACCAGATCTGTGTCAGAGCTGTGAAGCTTGCTTCCTGTATTGCCCAGATGCTCCCAGTGAGCTTTGGAGTTGCTTAGCACTCCTTATTTTCCCTTACCTGTTTAACACTTATGTAAGTGCACTTTTTAAAGCTCTTTAAAAACTGCTTATAAAAACCTACATTTATGCTGATGACACACAGTTTCTGATATGCCTTGGTGGCGATCCTTCCTCCCGGGAAGCTTTCCATCAGTTAATGAGATTTATCTGGAAATGGACGGGTAGTAATAAGCTTAAACTAAATACAGAAAAATCTGAATTCTGATCGCCTTTTGCAGAAGTGCTTACTAGCTTGATGCTTACTGACTGTTTGAAATGGGCCCGCTGCCTACTTCCTCTGGCTGTAAAACTTTTGGGAATGAAAATTGATAAAGGGCTTTCCCTAGCAGGCCCGGTGTTCTCAGATGGTAAACTCGTAAATAGCTGCTCTCACCATTATGCCTAGACTATACTAACTCTCTCGATCTAGGCTCCCCACAATAGCCGCTTCAGAAATTCCAATTTTTTGAAAATACTGTGACGCGATTACTTCTTGGGGTTCCTCGCTTTTCTCTTGCCTCCTCCTACTGCTTCATCTTAACTATCTTAAAACAACTGATCCAATTGACATCTCTCTGCATTTTGTACAGAGCACTCTGACAAATATCCTACCTTTATTAGGATGTCTATCCCTATATTACCCTCCCTTCTGCCTCTGCCAATCTACTTGTAATTCGTAAGTTAAATAAAAAGAGAATTGGGGGTGGGGACTGAGAAGAGCCCTGGAATTCTATACCTAAAATTTCTTAACATGAATCTCTATCTGTGTTTGATGCTTCCTTAAGACTTAGGGGCCCTTTAAAGTCCGCCTGCCACCGTAACGGTAAACGGGACTGGCCGTCAGAGGTGCAGCAGTCCCGCTATGCCAATTAGGATGCGCCCGCCACCCTGGCGGTCGCATCCTGCATATTATGCATTGTGGTGGGCGGTGCTGTCAGCAGCACCCGCCACAATGCAAAATATGCATGTTGTGCATTGGCATGCACAACGTGACAGGCAACGCGCGGTGTCTGCCACCCTGTGCATGCCAATGCCCCAAGTGCAGGCATCCATCCCCGCAGAGGGCCCGTAATGGGCCCCCAAAGGCATTCTCCACATGCCTTTCCATGGCGGAGTCTCCGCCATGGAAAGGCATGCCCCACGCACCCATCCTAATATGGATGGCGGTGCCTGCAAGGCACCGCCACCATATTGTGGGCCTTTTCCGCCCGACAGGCAATCGTGATGCCAGTGGAAAAGTGGTGGATGGTCTTTCTGTCCGCCGCGGTACCCCCGCCACGCTAATGTAGCAGGAGGTAAATGGCCGTCGGGCGGGGAGTTCTGGCGGGCGGATCGCCACTGCCGGTTAGGCGGTGGCGATCCGCCCGATCATAATAGGCCCTTTAGCTATTTAATTAGGCACTGAGCTTTTCATAAACCATATGTTACTATTTTCCTGGTCTACTCTCTTTCCTTTTTTGTTTCTTCTGCTCACTTTACCCAGCGCCCAGAGACCTAGGTGTTGGTGCGATCTTTCTCTTCTGGCGCTGGGAAACACCAGTGATATGCAAGTACAACCTATAGCTCTCCAGGATATTAGGGAAACTACCAGTTGCATAAGATGTGACCTTAACAGCTTTGACTGGTTGGGAGAAGGTGGTGAAAGACAATATATTGGAGGGACTATAGTTAGTAGGCCATTCATAGCCTAGCTCAGGGTCTTTGAAAATGTGGGCTGTGACATGCCACATTGTATTATGGGAATATGGGTCACACATAGTAATCTGAACCAAACAGAGAAGCAGTAGTGTGGTAAATTTACAATGCAGGTATACACTCTTCACATA